>NC_052040.1:1273176-1438773 GCF_015832195.1 Motacilla alba alba
TGTCCCCGAGCTCTGGTCGAGCAGCAGATTGCTGCAAGCCCCGCTGCCTTGGCTCGTGTCCTGCTGCCCCTGCATCCCGGTCGCTCCCCGCCGCCGGTGCTTCCCGTCCCCGTCCCCTTCCCTGCAGCTCCTCGCCGTGGTACAGGTCACCGTCCCACCCCAAGGTCACAGTGCCAGCTCAGGGTCGCTGTCCCAGCTCGCAGCTTCACAATCCCATCTCCGGGAAGGATTTTTTTTGGTTTTTTCTCTGGCTCGGCGCTTCCTGGCTGCTGGTGGGTTTCCTGCAGGGGCAGGGATGGGGACACCACAGCTGCCCCTCACAGCTCAGCTGCCCACCCTGCGAGGAACTCTGGGTCTCGTAGATAATGAAGTTATGGCTGATTTTACACCGTTGGTGCCTGGGGAGAGCAGATTAGGCCCACAGAGAGGGACCTGGGGAAAGATGAAGGGGTGATGCTGTCAGCTGCTTCAGGGTATGGGGTGAGCAGAGCCACATCCACACCGTCCCGCCGCTTTCCTCGACACTCTTGCTGAGGGAACACCTCCTAGGATGATTTTGTGTGGACTTAGAAATGGCAAAATGCTGGGGCTGGTGGTGGCAGCCCTGTGCTCATCCCTGTGCTTGGTTGGGGTGTCAGATACGGGCTGGGAGCTGCCTAAAAACCTCCCTGGCTGCGTTGCTGCAGGTGTTAGAAAGGATGTTTTTGCTCGGCTGAAACCTCTTGGAAAATCCCGTTGTGAGGTTCCCTCCTTTGGGGAACCTCAGGGTAGGGGTGAGCAGAGCCACATCCACCCCGTCCCACTGCTTTCCTCGACACTCTTGCTGAGGGAACACCTCCTAGGATGATTTTGTGTGGACTTAGAAATGGCAAAATGCTGGGGTTGGTGGTGGCAGCCCTGTGCTCATCCCTGTGCTTGGTTGGGGTGTCAGATACGGGCAGAGCTGAGGGTGCTGGGAGCTGCCTAAAAACCTCCCTGGTGGCTGCGTTGCTGCAGGTGTTAGAAAGGATGTTTTTGCTCGGCTGAAACCTCTTGGAAAATCCCGTTGTGAGGTTCCCTCCTTTGGGGGGCCTGGGGCATGGCAGTGGCTCGTCCATCCCCGCAGCTTCTGAACCTGCCAGCAGCTGTTGCTGGAGGAGAGGAGTTTTCAGGGATTTTTTTTAAAATTTTGATTCGATTTTAATTTATTTTTTTTTAATTTTTGATTTGATTTGGATTTTTTTTTTGACCTTGCTGATCCCCAGGCAGGGATGGGAGGTCAGAGATGAGAGGTTCAGCTCCTGTCCCTGCGAAGGGAATCATGTCAAGGTGGGCACAGCCCTGTGTTAGACCCCAGAGAGTCTCTGCAGTGCCTGAAGGAAACCCAGCTTCATTGCTTCACTGCTCATGGAACAACTTTTTTTTTTTTTTTTCCGTTTTGCCTCTGAAAGAGAAAAAGGAAAAAACTTTTTTTTTTTTTTTTTTTTAGAGAAAAGCTCAACTTTCCGTCTTTCGGCTGCGTCGGCGAAACAAAAGGTTTTGGAAAAAAGAAAAAAAAAATCCACAAAAAGCAGTTTCAAAACAAAAAAAAAAAGCAAAGCTGTTCCTTCCCCACCAGCAGCACCTCTTCCTCTTTTGGGCCGTTCTGAGAACAAACAAGGACACGTACAAAAATAGAAAAATAATAGGGAAAAATCCTCGGGAATCTGCAGAAAAAGGCCTGGGAATCTCCCGTTCATGGCTGATTCCCAGGGCCTTGCCCTGTAGACAGTCAGCACAGGAATTAGGGACACCAGGAATTACTAAGTATTATTAGGCGTAATATTAATGTTAGGCAGAAGAATTATTAGTGACCGTTAATTTGTTAATAATTATTATTAGTCAGGAGTTACTGGTGACAGCAGACAGGGCATCAGGTGGCGCCACAGCCAGGAGTGAGTTGGGTCCTTCTGTGTGTGAACAAGGACATTTCCCCTCTGCCACTGGATCCAGGGTGAAAGCGGCGCCTGGGAAGGCCCAGGAAGGAGTGATTTTAATGGAAAATATTGTGGAAAGCTTCAGCTGGATGGAGGACGGGCTGGGCTGGGTGTGGCGCCTGTTGCTTGGCCGTGGCTACCTGGCAAAAGGATCCACTGAGCCCGACCTGTGGTGCTGAGCAAATCCTGCCAGCAGCGTTCCCAGCCTGCCTGGAGGCATCCTGGGTTTTATTCACTCCAGGGTTTTATTTCCCCCAGAGGCCCTGCGTTTCCTGGAGCTCTCAGGTAGTTGAAGAGCCACTCCCAAATCTGCTTTGGCCTCAGAACCGAGATGTTTGTTGCTGTTTAGGAAGACAGAGAATTGTCAAGACTTTTTTTCTTTCTTTTTTTTTTTTTGCCTGCTGAATTTGGCACTAAAAGGGAGCAAGACTTCCAGGAAATTCTGTATCTTTGACTCCTGAAAAAAGGAAAAAAAAAAAAAAAGAGTTGGCAAGTGCTGGTTCCTTCATAATGCCTAATGGCTTTTGGTGTGTTGAAAATAAAAAGGATTCCAAGTGGATCTCGGTGGGCTGCTGGATATGAGAGAGGCACTTTGGGGTGTCACCGGGCTCCTCCTGGAGTTGAGGAGTTGAGGAGTGGTTGTCTCACCTCATTACCTCGATGTAGCAGTGCCCAGGACCTTTCCTCTTGGTGAGCCCAGTCCTGGCGTGGGGTTTGCTGCCCAGTGTTGTCACCGTCACCCCCTGTGTCACCCCCAGCAGGGCTCACAGCTGTCACCGTGCCACGTGCCCTGCCGTGTGATGCTCTTCCTGTGGCACCTTTGCATTTGGCAAATGCCACTTGGCTGCTTTTGGCAGGGAGTCCTGTCAAATTTGACAATTTGCCTGTAATTTTGGGGTTTATTTTCCTATTTGGCTGTTTGCGAGCAGGTTTTCCCTGTTTTTTGCAAAGAGCATGAAGGTTTTTTTTTCCCTTTTTTCCCCTGATGTTGTGGCACCTGAAAGTGACAAAGATGCCTGAGTTCATGCAGGGCCAAATTCAGTCCTGGTGTAAACAGAACCTTTGAAAACAAGGAAATTTCTCTCTGTTGCACCCCATGCTGTAATTCCTAAATTAGAGACACCCTGGCATCAAACCCCAGGGGCTGTATCCTGATTTTTGAACCCCACTGAGGTCAGCGACGTGTTGGAGTGATGCTGTTGATTTGTGCAGGGGCAGGTCCTGGTCCGTGCAGGCCAGGGGATGTTTTTGGGGGGACCTCTGGCAGTACCAGTTGTTGGTTTCTCTGTTTCTGTATTGAAGGCTCTTGAGATGGTCATGTTTGGACCCAAGTGTTTATTATTTCTTCTCAGTAAAACAGTCTCACTGCTGTGAGTTCTGCAGCTTTTCATTAGGAGGCACAAAATGGCCAACAGTCTCTTGGTACAAGGTCTTTTAAGACTAAATTATCCAGTTAAGAGTTGACACCTGGATTATTCTCCCTTTTAACCCAATAACTGATCCCAAAGAGCCCCAATATGGGCTTTTCTGCCCAACTACAAGAAGAAGGAAGAAGCAGCATGAAGAAGAAACCCAGGAGGACACCCTGTGCCCTCCATCTTGCTTCCATCCACAACACACTAAAAACCCCAAACCCTAAATTTCTCACCAAGTGATGCACCTACACTACTCTCTACAATCTATTTCACACTTTTGTGGATTCCAGTCCGTCTTGAAGTCTAGGAAACTTCCTCCACGAATGAGGGTCACAGTGAGTGCTGCCCTGGGGGTCAGGGCACCCCAGAGCAGACATAACATTCTCTGTGGTGCCCTGGCTTTGCACGGGGGGCTGCCCGTGTTCCCCACCTGCGCTGCCCGCTCTCAGACTGTTCCGGTTGTGTTTTCAGACGTTAAGAAAGAAAGGTTTTAACGGCTGTGACAGCCCAGAGCCCGACGGCGACGACTCCATAGACCAGAGCCCCTTGATGGAGGATAAATACCGCAAAGGCAGCGAGGATCTGGATATCCTGTTCAAGAGATATGGTGTAAGTACCTGCCCGTGGCTGGAAATCCTTCATTATATGTTCTTTTTCTGTTTTGTTTCTCTTCTGTTCGACTTCCCCTCGTCCCCGCTCCCTCCCCGACACCCCCGTGTCCCCCCCACACGTAACAGGCGCTGAACAAGAAGCACAGGGAGTGCGAGAGCCCGGAAGGGGATGAAGTGTTTGCGCTGACCCCGCAGACGGAAGAGAAATATAAAAAGATTGATGAGGAGTTTGATAAAATGATGCAGAGTTACCGGCTCGCAGTGAGTAGCTGGTGGCCTGCAGCCCCCCTGGTCCCCTCCCCGGTGCCTCCAGGTGATGGGGGGGTGGATTTTTGCATGGCTTTGCTTTGGAGCCGTGCCGTGCCTCGGGAGCCGATGCCAACAGCCCCTGCAGCCCTGAATGCACCTGGCTCTTGAGTGCCCTTCCTGTTGCCCATCCTCGGGAGAATCATTCCTACTAGCTCTGGTATTCCTGGCCCTCCTTGGCTCTGGCCAGGCAGTGCAGGATGATGTTGCTTGTCTGCTCTCCTCTACTGCAAGAACTGGATTAGGGTCTCCTTTTTCACCCGCTTTTCCTCAAAAAAGCCAGATTTTTGTCTGGGTTAAGATCCCGGTGTTCCTGTGAGCTGGTGGCGGGTACCGACCTCTCACATCCTTGCACAGCTCAGCCTGGTTTGGGCTATTCCACATTAATTCCCCCCAAATCCACCGAGCCCTCAGGGCAGCTGGTGGCTGTGGCAGAAATCCAGGGAGGTTTTAGCCTGTGATCCCGGAGCTGTCACTGGCACTGGGGTGGCATCAGGACACTGCTGAAAGGGATTTGTGTCAGGAGACGGGAGGAGGAGGGGGACACGTTTCAAATTAGTTGTTAGTTCAAGGGAGCAGAGACTGTTGATGCAGGCAAGGGCTCTTCAGGGGATTAGCCCCGAGTTGCTGCAGCAGTAATTAATGCTGCGGGAGCAGGGGGGAGGCTCCTGTCCAGGGGTGGGTGCAGCCCAGCAAAAGTGACACACGCAGCCCCACCCCAAATAACCTGCCCTTCTGTGCTTTGCAAGCCCCCACAAGTTAAAATTCTGGCTTTTGTCAAGAGCCGGGCCTTGTGAAATCCCCAGGTTTTGTTTTGCTGACTCAGCGCCGTGTTGCTCCACGGGCCTCGCGAGGATCCCAAAATCTGCACTTTGATCCCCTAGATTCTCAGGGTGGAGGGGGTGGGGAGGCTGCCCCTGAGACCTGGGAGGGCTGAGGAGGTGCAGGATGTGGTGATGGAGTGCAGGGGATGCAGAGTGATGATCTCTTGCAGCTCTGCTGTGACAATGAGCTCAGCCCCATCAGAGGGGCTCAGGGCAGGATTAGCTCTGCCAGGACACGGATCTACCTCAGCCTCCCTGGTTTCACTAGGGGGGTGCAGGTTCCCACCCTACCAGGCTGTGTGGGGTGGGAGTAGAGAGAGCCCCAGCAGGACATGCACCCCCCCAGCACCTGGCACTGGTGGAAAATCGGCTGAAAAGCCACCTGAGCTTCGTCCTTAGTGCAGAACACCCTCATGAGCAGGGGCTGCTCAGCCTCGGAATGTGTCTCCTGGGAAGGGAGGGCCCTGAGTAGGCTCCCCATCATCCTGGCGTGCCAATCCGAAGGGACAGCGTGTGCCCAGAAGTCCTTGCAGCAGGTGGCATTCGAGTGCCGGGTGGCTCCTAATCAGGGCGCAGCATCTGGCTCCCCCACTAAACCTCCCTGGCAGCAAGGGGCCGGGCAGCGCAGGTGGAGTGTGCGGTTGAAGAAGACGCTTTTCCTTTTTTTAACGCTGGGTTGGTTTTGTGTGTGACCAGAACTAACCCGGCCGGGGCCGATTAACGACAGCCGCGTCTGCTAACGAAGGGCCTCGCTGGGGCTTCTGCCTCTGGGCTTGCCCTCGCTTCTAACAAGAGCAGAAATGGTGGATTTTGGCTGATGTGTGCATCTTCTCCCCCAGACTTTGGACCCACGTGCAAACTGCCCTCTCCGGGGCTGGGTGTCCTGGCTGTGCCGGGCAGTGTCGGCCTCACACCTGTCTGCAGGTGCAGTGGGGTGCAGCTGGATTAAGGCCAACCTCAGCTCTGGGATCGGTGTATCCAACTGTGGCATTGGTGGTTTGGAGGAGCTTCAGCTCTTCCTCTCCCTCCCTGGGAGCGCGTGGACGCGTTGGCAGCGATTCATTACGCAACGCTGCTCCGCTGTTCGTGCGACGCCCAAGAAACCTTCCTCCTCCTCCTCCTCCTCCTCCTGCTCTGATTCTGCTGCCGTGCAGGATGAGCTCCCGGGCTGAGCGGAGGGAGGGCTCCGTGTTCCAGCTCTCCCTGGTGGTGTAGGAGTTGCTGAGCCCCAGGAGCGGTGCCACGGCGCAGGCTCAGAGCCGCTGTCCTCGTGGCTTGGCTGCGGCCGCGGGCTATCTCTGAAGGACAGGATGCCCTTGGGAGGCAGGTGGGGAGAGTTCCTGGCAGGGAGGCGTGGGTGAGCACTGTCCTACTCCTTCCTGCCATCCCCCTCTCTCACCTAAGGAGCGGGACCTGTACAGGAGCAGATTTTTGGAGGAGAGGGGACAAGGCAGCGGGGACGGGCACCTGCTGCAGTGGAGAGACCTCAGCTGCCTCTCCCCTCGCTGGTGCAGCTTGTGGGGTTCCACCTCTGGCCCCTGTTCAGTGCTGGGCTGCTCTCCCTCTCCATCCCGGAGCAAATTAAAGTGGGACTTAAGCAAAGCCCGTGCTAAAGCCTCTAAGCAGGTGCCAGCTCCTGTTAACGAAGAGCAAATCAGTGACATAAGACACGGCTGGGATAATCGCGGCGGGTCTGGCTCCCGCGGGACGCCGGTAGGTGAAGCTGGTCCTCAACCTGCAGCCAAGGATAGGGCCTTAGCGATGCTCCTGCATCCCTGGGGTCAGCTTGCCCTTCCCAGCAGCTCCCAGAGGAGACGGGATGGATCCCAGAGTCACCCAGGAGCAAAAGGAGTCTTTCCCAGGTGCTTGGCCACCGGCAGCAGTGCCAGCCCAGAGTGGGGATCCACTGCTGGCTGAGGAACGGCCTCACAGAGTCCTGCTTGGGGTGAAGAGCAGTGCCAAGCTCGGCTGCTGTCAGTGCTGGTGGGGGCAGACCACCAGGCTGGTGCCCACCTTCATGCTCTGAGCTGCTCCCAGCCTCTCCTTGTTGCCTGCCCTGAAAGCACAGGGGATAAATGAATACAGCCTGAAAAAGAGGCCCAAGCAGTTGTTTGCAGAGCTCAGGTGTGTCCGAGAGGATGGCCCACTGCTCTTCCTGGTGTTCCCTGGTGGGGAGCCGGGCTCTGGTGCATCCCCCCCAAAGTGCCAGTGTGGGTTTGAGCACAGCTCTGCAGGTCAGCGGTGCAGGTTTGAGGAGCCCGAGTGTCCCCTTTGGTCAGCAGCTGCGCTGTGCCGCAGGAACTCGGCTCCCCTTCACCCCCTGCTCTCTGTTCAGTCCACAGTGCCCGCTCCCAACTTCGCCATGCCCGTGACGGTGCCGGTGACCAACCAGAACACGCTGCAGTTCAGCAACCCGGGCAGCTCGCTGGTGACCCAGTCCCTCGTGACCTCCTCGCTGACAGACCCCAGGCTCCTGTCCCCGCAGCAGCCGGCCTTGCAGAGGAACACGGTGTCCCCAGGGCTGCCCCAGCGGCCAGCCAGTGCAGGTGAGCCCCGCCGGGAGCCCCTTTGCAGCCTCGCCTCCTCATCCTTCCTGCCTGGCTGGGCTTGCAGCACCCGCCATGGGGCATCCCTGAGGGAGGGGACACCTCTGCTGCTTCTGTCCCCTGTCCAGGAGTCCACCTGTGGGTGCCAGAAGCGCCCTGGAAGGGTTGCTGCCCCTCAGGGTGTGCTGCTGCCCTCCTGGCAGCCGTTGGTGCCGTGTTTGTGCCTTGGCCCCAAACTGAGGGCAGCCTCCCCACCTTACTTCCATCTCTGGGAGAGCTGCATCCCTGCAGGGATCCGGGTTGGGTTGGGCAGTGCAGGATGAGTCACCTGGCGCCATTCCCGGGCTCGGGGGTGGCTGCTGGCATCCCACTCGCCGGTGGCACTGCGGTGACATGGGTCTGGCTCCTAAAAAGGGCTGTTCTGAGTCGGGCTGTGCTGCTTGCAGTCGGCTGTGGGCGATTACTCACGGGGCTCTGCTGACAGATCTGAGGAGCAGTCATTTCCAGCAGGGACCAGCAATGGGTGGCACGGGACAAGGGTGGGGGAGAGCACTTGTCACCCATGCAGTGACAGGGGGGACAGGGTCGATGTGTGACCACAGCCCGGCTCTCTTTTATGACCATAAATAATATTTCTGCTCTTTTGGGTGTCACCGATGGTCTGTAAAAGTCGCCCAGGCTGCAAATGGCAGAGCTGGTGCCGGTGACCACCCGGACGTTTGGGTCCTGAGCTGTGCCCCTGGGCTTTGAGAGCTCTGGGGAGCTTTGCAGAGGGGATGGATTTGGAGAGAAGGCCGGGGGGTGCTTCCAGAAGCAGGTTGTGTCCTGGGTCAGGGTGAGCAGGAGGAACGGCCTGGCTGGGATGCAGCAGGAACCGTGGTTCAGAGGCAGCTTGTTCGCTCACTGCTCTCACCACGGTCTCCGAGGTGCCTCGAAGTACTCAGGTGTCAGGATGAGGCCCCGGAGCTGCAGGAGAGGGGTCATTCTGCTCTAGGGCTGGTCCCAGGGAGCAGCATTTCACTGCAGGCAGGGTGGCAGAGCCCTGCTCGGGCACAGGCAGCCGTCGCTGCGGCTGCAGGGATCTCCTGCCCTCTCTGAGGCCCCTCAGCTGAGAGCAGAAGAGGCTTCCTGGTAAAGCAGACCCCTCTGGGGGCTGGCTGTTTCCAGCTCACTCCCTGCTCGTTTGAGGGGGATCATTTTGTGGTTGTGAGCGCAGAGGTGTTCCAAGTCCAGCCATCTGTGTCTCATTCACTCGCTGCCTGGGACACGGAAGAAATCCTGTTTATAGGAGCCAGGGCCTCGCATGTTAGAAAAACTCCTTTTTTTCCCCCCCCTACATTTTTTTTTTAGCATTGCACCAGAGCTGGTTGTGTTGTTTCCAAAGCAAATGCACAGCGAGTGCTGGGTGGGTACCCTGACAGTGCCTGGTGCTGCTGCCTCGGGGATGGTGTGGGAGAAGGGCAGCCAAGGGGGGTGTACGGGGCCGGGGGTGGGCTTGGCATCACTCCCCCAAGGAGGTGAGCCCTCTCTGGCAGCAGAGGCACCAGTGCCTGGGGTGCAGGTGGGGTCCCACAGCAGGGCACAGCCACGAAACCCTGGTGGAGCCCCTTGTCTGGGACTTTGGAGGCACGGGGACCTCTGGCTTTGCATCCCTTGAGGGGGGAGAGCTGCAGCGTCATGCTTGCCACATCTGGTGGGTCGCTTCGCCCTTTCTCAGGCCCTACAATTTTTGGGACCAGCGCTGCTCCCGTACGGGGAGCAACTGCGCTTCCCTGCCCTGCCACCCTCCTCCGGCTTTCAGGGGCTCGCTGCAAGCCCGAAGCTGAGAGCCACGGGCTGGATAAAGATTCGTGTCTCAGGTTTCCCCAGCTGGGTAGAGAAGGGCTGGGCAGTGGTTAGAGGTGGGGTTTGGCACCGAAAGCCCCTTGGTGGCCAGCCCAGGGCTCCGGGTTGACTGCGGTCGCAGCTCCGGAGCCTCCGCGCCGGCTCTTGGCTGCAGTCGCCGCCCGCGGCGTGGTCAGGCAGCCCCGGCTGGGGAATAGGTGGCTTTCAGAAATAACTTCATAACAAGGCAGAAGAAAGATCAAGTCTTCTTCCAGGCGAGGCAAAACGCTCTGGTTTTTTGGGAATAAAAAAGGTCCAGTTTTTCCCGGCCTGGTGGGGAGCGTCGGGGCTTTGCTGCAAGCGTTGGGAGCGTGGGAGTCGGGGTCGCTGTGGCAGTGTGGGATGGTTTCCATCGGTGTGAACATTACAGGGGGGATTTTGTCTCCCGTCATGCTGCTGGGGCTCTCTCTCCCCCAGCAGCACCAGCCCCGTGTCCCCCAAAGCGGGGCTTGGAGTAGAATAGCTGCAGTGTTTTCCAAGCTGCCTCCTTTGGAGCAGGCTCCTGTGCACCTGGCTCCTTCCCAAAGGAAACGGATCTGCCTGGATAACGTTTCCCAACCCGGTCACCAGGAATGCTGCTCCTTTTGCCCAGCACTTTCTCCCCGGCGAGGCAGTCCTGCTTTTTTACCTCTGCCTTCCTCCACTCTGCTCCCTGCCTTCGTGCCCCCCAAAAGCGGGGATGCTCCCCCTGTTCCTGCTCTGATGGTGACCCCACCTCTCCGCTTGCTTTCCAGGGGCGATGCTTGGGGGAGACCTGAACAACACCAACGGAGCCTGCCCGAGCCCCGTGGGTGAGTAAGGAGCCTTTCAGCCCCTGGCTCCACGTGGCGCTCCTGCCCTCGGTTCCCCCGCACCTCCCGCAGGATTTTGCTTTGCTGTTGAGCCCTGCTGGTCCATAGGGAAGCACTGGGGAAGGTTTTGCTGCTCTCGGCAGTGGGAGGGGTTGGCATGTGGAGCTCCAGGCCACCTTTGTTGGGGGTGCTGGTTTCAGTGGAGTCACCAGTGACCAAGGAATCTCCGTCTGCCCAGGATTCCGGGGAGAGCTGCAGAGCAGGGAGGTGACCCCCAAAGAGCCAGCATTTGGGTAGCTCTGGGTTTAGCTCTTGGTGCTGCAGCCAATTCTCCGCCATCCTCGGGTGATCAATTAACACCCAGTTCCTCCTCCTGCTTGGGCCCTGTGAAGGAACTTTACTGCAAGGAAAAGAAGCTCATTAAGGGCCTTTTCCACTGTGAGAGCCTCAGTGCTAATGAGGCTCAGGCCTCATGGCTCAGCTCCTCAGCTGTAAAATGCACTAACGATATCTCCATCCCCACATCTGCCTCTGCCATCTGCAGGCTGAGGGATGTTGGGCCGCTGCTGGGGTAGGCACAGCCCAAAAACCGGCGACGGCCCTGGGTACTGCTGGGAAGCAGCTGCTGCTCTGGGCACTGCGCCTGGCAGCGGGCCCAGGCTTGGCAGGGTGGATGCCATCCATCCCAGGGCAAAGGCAGCCTTGCTCCTGAGCCCGGCTCCTCACCCCTTCCGGGCCTTTTTGCAGTAGGTGCCCAGGCACAGCGCGGAGGAGGAGTGTGGAATTCCACATTGCCCCCAGCTAAAACCAAACCGGAGCCAGGTCCCACTGGTTTTTGGGTGGGCTTGGTCCACTTGTGGTGCTGCAGCGCCGTGGCCACCCCACCCCATCCCCTGCCCTCTCCTGCCAGGAATAGCCATTTCCCTGTGCTGGGCAGCACCGTGCCAGCACCAGGGGCATTTCCTCACAGAGCAAAACCTGCCGGGGTGGTCTGTGGGGCAGCGTCTCCCTGGGCTCTCACGGCACCCAGCACGGAGCCGTGCTGATCCTTGAGGGCAGAGGGAAGGGGCCGTTGTGCCACGGCCCCCAGGCAGCTCCGGGGCCCCCGTTCCCCGCGGCCGCCCCCATGGCAGCTGTCGGAGCAGCCATGGCGGGCGCAGAGCTTGGCAGGGCCCCTGAATGTCAGCATTGACGTCAGGAGCATTCCCCGCGTTCCTGCTGCAGGAAACGGGGCTGAGAGCAGGGACAGCCCGGCTGTGGCCAGCCCCGGGCCCCTGCTGTCCCCAGACCCCCGCCCTCCCTGGGGTCCCCTCGTGGCTCTGGGAGGGGACTGTGGCTCTGGCTCCGGCTCTGGCACTGCGCTTGCAGTTTTCAAATACCTGGTACGTCTCTTCCTCCTCCTCCTCCTCCTCCTCCTCCTTCTCCTCCTCCTCCTCCTCCTCCTTCTCCTCCCTTGCAGTCTCTGCAGCACTGAGTGATCACCTGCTGCCTCTGAGTCATCAGCTGCGGGTGCCTGTGGCCGGATCCTGCAGTGATGTCGCTGTATCCCTGCATCCTGCCCACGCTCCCAGGCGTGTGCCACCCTCAGGATGCAGCGCCCCGTCCACCCCGCCCGGCCCGTGGGGGGGATGCTGAGCCCTGTCCCCGCTCAAATTCACTCCAGGGTGGTGCCAAGGCAGGCCAGAGGGCTCCTCTTTTAGACTCCTTTTGTGGTGGGGGCCCTTGGTTGGGAAGTCCTGGTGGGAGTGTAGCCCTTCTCTCTCTGGCTCACAGGGCTGGCCGGATCCATGCTGGGTGGACATGGCAATGACAGCAGCAGTGACAGCCCAAGGCCACCCATCTTTGGGGGTGAGTGGCAGCACTGGAACCCAAAGCAGCTCCTCTCCAGCACGGGGAGCCACCCCAACCCACGCCCCAGGTGATACAGAGATAACATGGTGTGCCTCAAACAGGGAGTCACCATGAGAGCCCCGTGTGCCTCCATGCCAGTGGTGCCTTGGGAAGGAGAATATCAAAGGGTTTAACGTTTCTTTTGGCTTTTCCATGGCCTTGGGAAGGAGAATATCAAAGGGTTTAACGTTTCTTTTGGCTTTTTCGTGGCCGCCAGCACCGCAGGTCACCTGAGGAATTTCTGCACCTTTGTTGTTAATAAATCTAAAAGCCAATGCCCCTGCAAGCAGGATCCCAGCAGCTCACAGTGCACAGAGGTGCCAGGGCCTGATGCACCAGGCACGTGCCTTATGCACGGCTGCTCACGCTGGTTTGGGACTGGGAGGACACCTCCCTGGGGACAGGAAGGCCGGTCCTGTCCCTCCATCAGGGACACGGATGCCACAGTTGCCAGCCTGCAGCAGCCCAGCCGCCGGGGGTGGCACTGAGGGCAGCTCCCAGGCGCCTGCTGGGGCAGCAGTGCCCGGTGCCATCCGTGGGATCCAGGGGAGCCTTGCCACCCCCTGTGCCTGCTGTGTGCAGCCCAGGACAGCTCCGGGGGGGGCAGGGTTGGTGCTCAGCCCCCCACGCTGCAGTGGTGGTGGCAGCAGCCCCTGCTGAAGTGCAGATGCAGCGCAATGCTGGATGTGATTAATAATGCAATCAGCGACCTATTTTTCCCGGCCTAACGTGCAATGAATATGAGGGCTGAATCCTGGTGATTGCTGAACGCCTTTCTATCTTTGGGGCCTATTCATGAAAAAAAACCAACCCTCATCAGAACAGTAATCTGATCCAATTTATTCCTTTCCTGATGTTCATCAAATCTTTTCCTTTTTATTTTTTTCTTCCTTTCCTTTCTTCTTTTTTTTTCCCCCCCTCTCTTTGCACATAAAATCCTTAAGTGGGGCAGCAGGAGGAGGAGAAGGAGGGAACCTTAGATCTTCAAAGGGACAGTGGGAGCAGTGAACTGAGTCCTCGCTCTGCCACAGCCCCTTTTCACTGCCCCAGTACCATAAAGAGACCTTAAAAGTGAATGTGCCAGTAATTACCCATCTTGGCAGGGCTGCCGTGCCCAGCCAAAGCAGGGACAGAGCCTGGCTGCAGATCAGGCTCTGAGATTTGCTGGGTGTTGCTGCAGGAACAAGGGGGAGTCCCTGCAGGTTGAGGAGCTGCCCTGCGCTCTGTGGGCTCGGGGCTGCTGCCTGTCCCGGCTTCACCCCGCAGGGTGAGACTGCTGGGGTGCAGGAGGGTTTTGGGGAGCCTGGGGGGATGTGGTGCTGCTCTCCCACAAGGAGGAGCGCTCGTGGAGCACTCACGGAGCCCCAGCGCAGCACCACTCACCATGCATATGTTTACCACAGCTGTGCATTCAGCATTGCAGTGTGTTCACCACCATTGCAGTGTGTCCATCACCATGCATTCACCATTGCAGTGTGTTCATCACCATTGCAGTGCATTCATCACCACTGCAGTGTGTCCATCACCAGTGCAGTGTGTCCATCACCATACATTCACCATTGCAGCGTGTCCATCACCAGTGCAGTGTGTCCATCACCATTGCAGTGTGTCCATCACCACTGCAGTGTGTCCATCCCCATGCATTCCTCATTGCAGTGTGTCCATCCCCATGCATTCCCCACTGCAGTGTGTCCATCCCCATGCATTCCCCACTGCAGTGTGTTGCATTCAGCATCGCCCCGTGTTCACCATCCCCACTGTGCACGCTCCACTGCCGTGCGCCCAGCCTTCACCTCCTTCCTCTGTGTCCCCCGTGTCGCTGCAGGAAACGGCTACGTGAGCGCCAGGGCCTCTCCGGGTCTCCTGCCCGTGTCCAACGGCAGCAGCCTGGGCAAGATCATCCCGGCCAAGTCCCCGCCGCCGTCGCACGGCGCGCAGCTGGCGGCCAACAGCCGCAAGCCCGACCTGCGCGTCATCACCTCGCAGGGCGGCAAGGGACTCATGCACCACCTGGTGAGTGCCCGCCCGCTGGGGCTGGGGGGCACCGGGGGCTGGGAGGGGGTGCCGGCGGGCAGGCCGCAGGGGAATTTGGGGCTGGACTGCTGGGAGATGGATGGGGCCGTGCTGGAGGGGAGATCTGAGGAGGAGGGCTTGGATTCCTGCCTGCACCGCCCTGTGGCAGGCATCACTCTGGGCTGTGTGTGCCCCATGGATGGTACAAACCCTCTCCCAAGCACCACTCTGAGCTCTGTGTGCCCCATGGATGTACAAACCCTCTCCCAAGCACCACTCTGAGGTGTTTGTGCCCCATGGCTGCTACAAATCCTGTACCAAGCACCACTGTGAGCTGTGTGTGCCCCATGGATGCTACAAACCCTGTACCAACCACCACTCTGAGCTGTTTGTGCCCCATGGCTGGTGCAAACCCTCTCCCAAGCACCCTCTGAGCTGTGTGTGTCCCATGGATGGTACAGACCTTACACCAAGCACCACTCTGGGCTGTGTGTGCCCCATGGCTGCTACAAACCCTCTCCCAAGCACCCTCTGAGCTGTGTGTGCCCCGTGGATGGTGCAAACCCTCTCCCAAGCACCCTCTGAGCTGTGTGTGCCCCGTGGATGGTGCAAACCCTCTCCCAAGCACCCTCTGAGCTGTGTGTGCCCCGTGGATGGTGCAAACCCTCTCCCAAGCACCCTCTGAGCTGTGTGTGCCCCGTGGATGGTGCAAACCCTCTCCCAAGCACCCTCTGAGCTGTGTGTGCTCCATGGATGTACAAACCCTCTCCCCAGCACCCTCTGAGCTCTTTGTGCTCCATGGCTGCTACAAACCCTCTCCCAAGCACCACTCTGATTTGTATGTGCTCCATGGATGTACAAACCCTCTTCCCAGCCCCACTCTGCCCTGTGTGTGCCCCGTGGAGGCGAGGGTGAGGTGCCAGTGGGCACAGTGCTGGTGGGATGGGCTGTGTGAGTTAACGGTGCTCTCGGTTCTCTCCCTGTTCTCCCTGGACAGACTGAGGACCACCTGGCTCTGGTGAGTTCCCCTCTGGGCGTGCATGGCGTGGTGGCACACGGGCTGCTTGTCCCCTCGCTCCTGCCCTGGCGAGGCGTGGGGCACACACACGGGGGTGGGCACTGGCTCCCCGTGTTGGGAATGTGGTGGGATGTGGGCACCGGCGTTCCGTCCGCTCCCGCTGCAGAAAATAAATCCCGAGGAAAACAGGCTCTTAGGAAAACCCAGTTCCCTGTGGAAAAGAAGGAGCTGGCATGAGCTGCAAAGGGCCTGTTTCTCCACCAAGGCCAAAATTGCTGTGTTGGTCCCCCTGGGGAGGTCAGCCAGGGTCCCTTTGGGGACTGTGGAGCTGAGCTGGGCGCTGCCACTGCCCTGGACCTGCCCATGGGGCTTTGCTGGAGCCACCACAGCTACAGCACAGGAAGACCTGGCCCTTTGCCAGCACATGAGAGACAGGGAGTAAATCAGGCTCTTCCCATATTAAAGATATTATTTAAAGCCTGTGTAAATCCACTGGCTGGCTAGTGCACTCCCTAAACCTCCCTTGTGCACGGGGCAGTTTTCTGTGTTATTTTTATGGCTTTTTTTTTTTCCCTCTCCCTGCCAGCAAAGTGAATGCCACCTTGTTTGTGGCAAGGATTCACTCTGCTCTGTTGCTATTCTGGGGCAGGGCAGATGGGAGACAGGTCAGCCCAGCAGGGGAAGGGCAGGAGCTGCTGCGGGATGCAGGGAGCAGCTCTCCAAAAACACAGGAGAAAGCCAATCCCTAGCAGCCTGCACCGAGACACTCTTGGCCAGGGCAAGGGTGGGCCAGAGCTTTGGCAGACAGGGATTCTGCTGCTCTTCGTGTCCCCAAACCCTTCTTGCTTAGCAGCTCTGTGCCTCAGTTTCCCCGTGGGTGGAGGGAGACCGGTCACTCCCCACCTCCCCATCTGCTTGTCCTGATCCCTTTGCCCAGGGCATCCCCTGGCTGCACGCTGCAGCAGCATTCGGTGGGAACCCACTGGGGTGGCACTTGCAGTCTGAATTAACCTGGTGGGGACTTTGCCCGAAGTGGAAAACGTCCTCACCCCAGCCGAGGTGGCAGCAGTGAGCTGGAGGGTGGTGAAATGTGGGCAGGGTGGGACAGGCACCTCAGCACTGCTGCATCAGGAAGGGCACTGCAGGGTGTGTGCCCCACAGGTCCCCCCTGCTCCTCTAACCTTCTCCCCACGTTTGCTCCCTCCATATTGCTCAACCCGCCCGGCAGATCCTCTCTCCAAATGGCAGCTCCCACCTCTTCCCGGGCAGCTGTGAGATGAGCCAGAATCCCTCCAGTGCGTCCCCAGTGCCCTCAGCCCCGGCCCTGCCACCCTCGGCGCCGCTCCTGCAGCTCTTGGGTGTGCTCTCCTCCCTCACGGGGTTCAGAGAGGTGTCCCCCGTTTCTCTCCCCACTCCTAGGGCCAGCAGGGTCCCTCCCCTGGGCGCATGCTGCATGGTGTGGCACCAGCTGGGAGCGTTCTGTGGGCACGGCGTGAGTGGCACCATGTGGGGGGCAGCTTGCACGCCTCCTCCCTGCATGGATCGGGGTGAAAATGGGGGTGCTCCCCCCAGCACAGCTGAGGCTGACGTGCCCACACTCACCTCGGGGTGTCGGGGAGGCTCCTGGGGCTGGCACAGCCTGCCCAGCTGGTGTCCCACCAGCCCAGCCCCGTGGCACTGCCACACTCGTCCCTGTGCCCTGGCAGGGCCCTGCAGAGAGGGGCACAAGGGATGGGGCTGTGGGGGCTGCATCCCTCTGGTCTCGTGCAGGCAGGACAGGGACAGGGCTGTGCCTTCCGTGGGGACATTCCTTGCCATGCCCTTAACCCACAGCGGTGGGCATGGCCAGGGGTGGCTGCCAGCAGGATGTGTGCCAGGAGCACCCTGTCCTGCAGCCCCCCGGAGCTTTAGCAGTTAGAGCCCTGCTAATCCCCTTGCCCAGGCCACGGGAGGCACCTGGGGCTGGGCGGTGTGTGGGTGAGCAAATCCTGCACGGCCAGGTGCTGCTACCCTCTGCAGCTGGCCAGGGCAGGGTTCTGGCCTCCAGCCTTGTCCCAGGAGAGTCTCCTTGGCCCTGGGGAAGCATTGCAGAGTCTGTGCCCAGCCCTGCAAGGACCTGGGAGCCCTCAGGAAGGCTGCTCACTGCCCCGGCCAGCTTCGTGCCAGGCTGCTTTAAGCTGGGCACTGCCCCAGTCTTCACAGGGTGACGTGTGTGCCGGGTGGATTAGAGTCAAACCTCTTGAGTCTGATTTAAAATCAGATCAACAGAGACAGCCCAGATTATCTGCCTTGTAAACAGGGCTGAATCTGACCTATGGATCTGCCCACATAACTGCCTGGAAAACCGGGGTGGGAGGTTGGTGTGCACCCGTCCAAGGGCAGAATTCTTCCATGGTGGACCTGCTAATACCTGAGTCACCAAAACCTTGTGAGGGCACTGAGGCAGCTGAGCACTGGGCTTTGAGTTTAGGCATTCCAGAGTCTCCTGAAAACCCTGTGGCCATGCTCAGCTTCCCTTGAGCCAGGGGCTTGTTCCTGGCCGCCAGAGCTGCAGGGAGATGTCAGCTCTGTGCTGCCTCAGCTGGTCTGGCTTTGCTTTGGTCCCTTTGTCACTCCTTGGAGGCTCAGCAAGCCTCACACGCATCCTCTGGGAAGCAGTGAGGAATTGTCAGAGGCCTCCTGCTGATGTTGCCCCTCCATGCACTCGGGGGCATGGCTGGTGCTGGGGGGTGAAGCCCAGCCCTGGGCAGGAAGGGGACTCAAGGCCGTGACCTGCAGATGAGTGTTGCAAGATCCACAGTGTCCGTAGCTGGCGTGGTTTGTACTTTGCTTCTTTGCAGTGTGGAATGGCCAGAGGATCAATCCTGCCTGGCCCACGGTCTCCATGCTCAGCCCCAGTGCATGCCCAGGGGGTCTGGGGGGACCACAACCCCTGAAAATGACCGAGTCCAACCATCTGGGCTTTAACTCCCTCCCTGTTTGCTCCCACAGCAAAACACACAGCGGTTGGGTGTCTCTCAAGCGACTCACTCTCTGACCACACCAGTTGTTTCCGTGGCGACTCCGAGTCTGCTGACACAGGGGCTGCCCTTCTCAGCCATGCCCACAGCATACAACACAGGTAAGCCATGGCCAGGACAGAGCTGTGACACGGGTGAGACATGGCCAGGGCAGAGCTCTGACACGGGTGAGACATGGCCAGGACAGAGCTGTGACACGGGTGAGACATGGCCAGGGCAGAGCTGTGACACGGGTGGGACATGGCCAGGGCAGAGCTGTGACACGGGTGAGACATGGCCAGGACAGAGCTGTGACACAGGTGCCAGGGCAGAGCTGTGACACGGGTGAGACATGGCCAGGACAGAGCTGTGACACGGGTGGGACATGGCCAGGGCAGAGCTGTGACACAGGTGCCAGGACAGAGCTGTGACACAGCTGAGACATGGCCAGGACAGAACTGTGACAGGGGTGAGACATGGCCAGGACAGAGCTGTGACATGGGTGAGACATGGCCAGGGCAGAGCTCTGACACGGGTGAGACATGGCCAGGACAGAGCTGTGACACAGCTGAGACATGGCCAGGACAGAGCTGTGACACGGGTGAGACATGGCCAGGACAGAGCTGTGACAGGGGTAAGGCATGGCCAGGGCAGAGCTGTGACACGGCTGAGACATGGCCAGGACAGAGCTGTGACACAGGTGCCAGGACAGAGCTGTGACGGGTGAGACATGGCCAGGACAGAGCTGTGACACGGGTGAGACATGGCCAGGACAGAGCTGTGACACAGGTGCCAGGACAGAGCTGTGACACGGCTGAGACATGGCCAGGACAGAGCTGTGACATGGGTGAGACATGGCCAGGACAGAACTGTGACAGGGGTGAGACATGGCCAGGACAGAGCTGTGACACGGGTGAGACATGGCCAGGGCAGAGCTGTGACACAGCTGAGACATGGCCAGGACAGAGCTGTGACACAGGTGCCAGGACAGAGCTGTGACACGGGTGCCAGGACAGAGCTCTAGGGCAGGACCCGGCCAGGGCAGAGCCCTCAGGTGCCAGGGCAGAGCTCTAGGGCAGGACCTGGCCAGGGCAGAGCTGTGACACGGGTGAGACATGGCCAGGACAGAGCTGTGACACCGGTGCCAGGGCAGAGCTCTAGGGCAGGACCTGGCCAGGGCAGAGCTGTGACACGGGTGCCAGGGCAGAGCTCTAGGGCAGGACCCGGCCAGGGCTGAGCCCTCAGGTGCCTCGGTTAGCAGCAGGGAGAAATGTGCTGCTGCAGGCAGTGCCTGCTGCTCCTCAGCAGCTGCAGTGATGCTCGTGGAAGTCTCCATGGTTGAGTGCAAGGGTTCCACAGGACTGAAACCAAGGGAAGCTCATTGTGTGAGTGCTGAGAGCTCACTGTCATAGCCAGAAGGGCTTCGAGGGCTGATGCAGCCCTTTGCACCGTGCAAGTGGGTGCTAATTACAGCTACACCCATCCCCGGGCCCTCAGAGCTCGGGGGGGTGTTGTAATAATCACAATAAGTCCCTCAAAAAGTTTGGGAAGAATGCAAACCGACCTGCTCATAGACACCTCTGATTTGGGCTGCTGGATTGGAATCAGCCTGAGGCCACGGTGACGGTGAGCTCGCCCGAGCAGGAGGGTTGTTCATCTGCCACCTGCCAGACCTCCACCAAGACTCTGAGGACTTGCTGGCTGCCTGTGGAACTTGTTCTGGCTCAGAGAAAAGTTTGCAAAAAAAAAAAAAGTGAAAAAAGCTGCTTGTCTGGAAGGGCCCAGAGCTGGCGTGCTGGATACTCCCTCTCCTAAATTAGTAGGTGTAGTCCCAGAGATGCCGGCTGTGCGTGATGAGGCTCCTCTCCCTGCGTGACCATGCGGTTTACCAGCCAGGCTGGGCACAGCCAGAGTCCCCAAAATAGGTTTTAATTGAGCCCTGTGCGCTGCTCAGAGCAGAGGGGCCTGAATTTCAGCTCTCTGTAGTTATTTTTTCTCCCAGCTGACCCTGGGTAGAGCTGTGTTCCCGCCCAGGTGCTGCGGGGGTGAGCGTGGGGGGCACCACTGTAGGGTACAAACCCTGAACCTGGCGGTTCTGCCAGAGCTGCCCTCTTAGTTGGGTAGGAATTGTCTTGATTTGTGGAGGATCTGGAGCACAAGGAGCACATTTGTGGAGGATCTGGAGGATCTGGAGCACAATTCCTACCCTCTTAGTTGGGTAGGAATTGTCTTGATTTGTGGAGGATCTGGAGCACAAGGAGCTGAGGGGGCTCAGCCTGGAGAAGAGGAGGCTTGGGGGGACTTTGTCACCCTCCACAACTCCCTGACAGGAGGCGACAGCCAGGACTGGGTTCTGCTCCCAGGGAACAGAGGGCAGGACAAGAAGAAAAGGCCCCAGGTTGTGCCAGGGGAGGTTTGCTCAGAGCAGAGGGGCCTGAATTTCAGCTCTCTGTAGTTATTTTTTCTCCCAGCTGACCCTGGGTAGAGCTGTGTTCCCACCCAGGTGCTGTGGGGGTGAGCGTGGGGGGCACCACTGTAGGGTACAAACCCTGAACCTGGCGGTTCTGCCAGAGCTGCCCTCTTAGTTGGGTAGGAATTGTCTTGATTTGTGGAGGATCTGGAGCACAAGGAGCTGAGGGGGCTCAGCCTGGAGAAAAGGAGGCTTGGGGGGACTTTGTCACTCCCTGACAGGAGGGGACAGCCAGGACGGGGCTCTGCTCCCAGGAAACAAAGGGCAGGACAAGAAGAAAAGGCCCCAGGTTGTGCCAGGGGAGGTTTAGCAGGGATATTAGGGGAAATTTCTATGTGGAAAAGGTGTTCAGGCCTTGGAACAGACAGCCTGGGGCAGTGGTGGTGTCACCATACCTGGAGGGATTTAACAGATGTGACTGTGGCGCTTGGGGACGTGGCTTCGTGGTGGCCTTGGCAGTGCTGGGGGAACAATCAGCCTCGATGGTCTTGGCCAGCCTTTCCAGCCCAAATAATTCAGTGAGTCTGTGGTGCTGCAGAGGTGATGGTTGTATAGGGGGTGGAGGGCTGCAGATGCCCTGAGCAATCTCCCAGCCCCGGGGCTGTTCTTGCCAGGACTCACCCCTTAGTTGGGTGGCTGTTCCTGGATTCCAGGCTGGTGCAGTTGTGCTGAGCTGCCCTCTGGCCACAGTTCTGTGCCCTTTCCTGTGCTGGGCTGTCAAACCTGCCCATTCCCAGCTCTGTGACCTGGGGCAGCTCCAGCTCAAGGCCTGGTGGGGGCTGCAGGGGCAGCCAGTGCCACCAGTGAGTGTCAGGAGCTCCCAGACCAGAACAGGAGGTGCAGGGGGTGGTGTGGAGCAGGGAACCCGCTGCCAGGGTGTTGGGTGGGGTGTGCAGGGGATTTGGCAGCAGTTCAGCACCAGCACAGCCACCTCTGTGTGTGCTGCTGGGGTGGGGACAGCCACACCACGAGACACCCAAAATTAGAGCTAGAGAGGGGGAGGAGAGGGGGTGAGGAGGGTGTGCTGGGGGTGTGTGTGTCAGGCTGCCGTGGCTGACCAAGGTTTGATCATCTCCTCAAGGAGCAGCGCTTTCCTCCCTGGCTTTCTCCACCAGCTTTTCACACCCTTTGTAAAATCCCCCCCGGTGTGAGGTGCCCCACTGGGGTGTTCAGTGCGTTCTGCATGGGACAGGCAAGGGTAGGGGAGGGTCCCGGGGTGCGGGGAGTTCATGGAGGGGTGGGGACAGCGTGGGGGAGGGTCCAGGGGTGCCCCTGGAGGGGGGGGTCACGGTGACAACTCCGTGTCCCCACGGCGGGCAGGCAGCGCCCCCTGCTGCCACCCGAGACACGGCGCGCGTGGGGTGTCCCTGGCGTGGGTGGGGTTGTCCCAGATACGCCCCTGGCACAGATAAGGGTGCCCCAGGTTCAGATGAGGGTGCCCAGATACAGGTGAGGATGCCCCAGGTAAAGATGAGGGTGCCCCAGGTGCAGGTGAGGATGCCCTAGGCACAGGTGGGGATCACAGGCACAGGTGGGGATGCCCATGTACAGGTGAGGGTGCCCCAGGCACAGGTGAGGGTGCCCCAGGTTCAGATGAGGGTGCCCAGAGAGAGGTGAGGGTGCCCAAAGCACAGGTGGGGATGCCCCAGGCACTGGTGGGGATGCCCAGGCACTGGTGGGAATGCCCCAGGCACAGGTGGGGATGCCCAGGCACGGGTGGAGATGCCCAGGCACAGGTGAGGATGCTCCAGGCATAGGTGGGGATGCCCAGGCACTGGTGGGAATGCCCCAGGCACAGGTGAGGATGCCCCAGGTTCAGGTGAGGGTGCCCCAGGTACAGGTGAGGGTGCCCCAGGCACAGGTGGGGATGCCCCAGGTTCAGGTGAGGGTGCCCAGATACAGGTGAGGGTGCCCCAGGCACAGGTGGGAATGCCCCAGGCACAGGTGGGGATCCCAGGCACAGGTGGGGATGCCCAGGCACAGGTGAGGGTGCCCCAGGCACAGGTGGGGATGCCCCAGGCACAGGTGAGGGTGCCCCAGGCACAGGTGAGGGTGCCCCAGGCACTGGTGGGGATGCCCCAGGCACAGGTGGGGATGCCCAGGCACAGGTGAGGGTGCCCCAGGCACAGGTGGGAATGCCCCAGGCACAGGTGGGGATGCCCAGGCACAGGTGAGGGTGCCCCAGGCACAGGTGGGGATGCCCAGGCACAGGTGAGGGTGCCCCAGGCACTGGTGGGAATGCCCCAGGCACAGGTGGGGATGCCCAGGCACAGGTGAGGGTGCCCCAGGCAGTGGTGGGGATGCCCATGTACAGGTGAGGGTGCCCTAGGCACAGGTGGGAATGCCCCAGGTGAGGGTGAGGGTGCCCCAGGTACAGATGAGGGTGCCCAAAGCACAGGTGGGGATGCCCCAGGTTCAGGTGAGGGTGCCCCAGGCACAGGTGGGGATTCTCCAGGTACAGGTGAGAATGCCCCAGGCACTGGTGGGGATGCCCCAGGCACAGGTGGGGATGCCCAGGCACAGGTGAGGATGCTCCAGGCACAGGTGAGAATGCCCCAGGCACAGGTGAGGGTGCCCCAGGCACAGGTGGGGATGCCCAGGCACAGGTGGGGATGCCCCAGGCACTGGTGGGGATGCCCCAGGCACAGGTGGGGATGCCCAGGCACAGCTGGGGATGCCCAGGCCCTGCTGGGAATGCCCCAGGCACAGGTGGGGATGCCCAGGCACAGGTGGGGATGCCCGGGCACTGGTGGGTGCCAGCTGCCAGGCTTTGCTGCTCCAGCAGGGCACGAGGTGTGTCTGGCACTGTACATTTGGCTGGGGGGGACTCTGGGGGTCTCCTATGTTCATGGCCCTGCCTGGGGGGAGCCAGACACGGCTGCCCTGGCCACGGCTGAGCCTGGGGACAGGGGCACTGCTGGCTGCTGTGGAGGGTGTGGGTCCTGCCAGCAGCTCGTGCCCTGAGGGTCAAGACAAGCGGATACAAGGAGGGAATGGTTTACGCTGAGGGTGGGGAGGCGCTGGCACAGGTTGCCCAGAGAAGGTGGAGGTGTCCAAGGCCAGGTTGAACAGGGAGCAATCTGGGGCAGCAGAAAGTGTCCCTGCACGTTGCACTAGATGGTTTTTAAATGTCCCTTGGTTGATGCCGTGCTTGGTCATAGATTGCCCTGGATCTCAGAGGTCTTTCCCAGCTGAAATGGTTCTGTGACTCCAACGCGAGCCATCCGCACACACGAGCCGTGTCCTCTGGCCAGCGTCCCCGTGCCACTGCCACCCCACACACCGTGTGTTTGTGTCTCTTGTGCATCTCCATCCTCCCTCAGCGCCCGGGGCGCTGTGGGGGCGGGTTTGGCATGGAAGTGACTGCGGGGCTCCCTCCCTTGCAGATTATCAGCTGACGAGCGCTGAGCTCTCCTCGCTGCCGGCCTTCAGCTCACCTGGAGGGCTGTCCCTTGGCAACATCTCTGCCTGGCAGCAGCAGCAGCAGCAGCAACAGCAGCAGCAGCAGCAGCAACAGCAGCAGCAGCAGCAGCAGCAGCAGCAACAGCAACAGCAGCAGCAGCAGCCGCAGCAGCAGCCGCAGCAGCAGCACCTGGTCCCGGTGTCACTAGGAAACTTGATGTGAGTGACACGGGAGAAATGGGCAGATCCTCTGGATGGATGATGGATGGATGGATATGGATGGATGGATGGATGGACCAGGTTTTGTGTAGGGGTTTAGTGTTTCCTCCCTGCCTGGTGCGTGTTTTCCAGGCAGGGCAGGCAGCAGCTTCCTCAGTAGCTGCCAGCACCTCCTGCACCAGTGGGGCCGTAGGATATGTGGAAAGCCTGGACAGAATTTTGCGCTGTGGTCGAGGCTGAGGAGGTTCCCAGTTTTTTCCTGGCAGAGCCATGTGCTGGCTCTGTGCAGCTCACAGGGATGCAGGGGCAGGGCTGTAGGGACACCCATGCCTTTGGGGCACGGCTGAGGGACGGTGGGTGGGATTGGGGCTGGATCAGGGGCCACTGGGGAAGGAGGGGTGCTGCCCACAGGGTCTGACCCCAGCTCTGTGGTGGTGCCTCCTGGTACAGGAGTCTGAAGTCATAATTGTGCTTAGGAATCCAGATTAATAATCTAATCCAGGCTCATGGTCGTGGGTTCATTTGGCTGTAGTGTGTGCGGGTTCTGAATTCTGCGCACTGGAGGGTAGAAGGCACCCAAAAAGATAATAATGAGAGATTTCCCATTATCTCCTCCTCCATCTTTTTCTCCCCCTTCCTCCCCTTGTGCTCTCCTCCTCCTCCTCCTCCTCCCTTCCCAACCTCTTCCCCCCCCAGACAAGGGAGTCACTTGTCCCACACCACCACTTTGACTGTCAACACCAACCCCAACATCAGCATCAAGTCAGAGCCCGTCTCGCCCAACCGGGAGAGGAACACTGCCACCCCGCTCAGCACCTTCCCCCACCAGCCCCGGCACGAGCCCACCGGCCGCTCGCCCGTCGACAGCCTCAGCAGCAACACCAGCTCCTACGAGGGCAGCAGCGAGCGGGACGACCCCGCACGCCCCGATTTCGGCTCCTCCCTGGGTCTCCTGCGAGCCACCAGCGAGCCCGAGGGGGAGAGCCCCTCCGTAAAGCGCATGCGGTTGGATACCTGGGTCACATAACGGGTCCCCGGCATCCCTGGGAGCTCCGGGAGGGGTTGGGGTGGTGGGGGGGGAGCAAAACGGGTGATGGGGATGGGCTGGGGTGGGGCGGGGTTGGGGGAAAGTATCATAAACTGCCTGAGAAATAGCTTTAGGATTTTGTAGGCATTCGTTCTAGCACAGCAGCAGGCGACGCGTGCAGTACGTACGGAACGGCCGGGGCTGGGGGGACCGGGCGGGATGGAGGGGGATAACCGTGTCCCCACCAAACCCAGCAGACCCTAGGGGTGCTCCCCTGCGGGCAGGTGGGCCAGCAAGACCCCCTGGGAGGTGGGGCCGTAGCCCTAAGGCAGAGAGCCTGCGGCGGGATGGGCTCCAGGGGGGGAGCCGGGGCACGGAGCGCCCCAAAATGCACCTCCCTGGCCATTCCCTGTGCAGGGAGGGGCAGTTCAGAGCCAGCCAGCTCTCTGGAAGCTTGAAGGGCTTTGGTGGGCGCAGGTTTTCCTCCAGAAGGGTTTTTCCTGAAGCAGCTGGGAAGGGAGGTGGGGAGCAGCTCGGGGATGCGGCCCCATCCACAGCCTGCTCCAGGCTCCTGGATGCTGGGAAGCTGCATCAGGGGTGAGAGGCAGGTTTTTAAGGCTTAGTCCTGACCTTCCTAGCTGAGCAGGGAGCTCCACTGTTCCTGCCCAGGGTCACTGGAACCCTGGAGTTCCTGTTTCCCTCACCTCCACCTGGGCACAGCAGGTGTGTGCAGAGAGGGGTGTGTTAGTGCTGGTTTGGAGAGAAAATTGTGGATTTTAGCAAACAACGTCCCTAAAAGCACGTTAGAAATGCGTTCCCATTGCACATGGGCCAAAGCTTTAAATCAGGAACATGGGAAGAAATGTTTTTTTTTTTACTGAAAGATGCAAGTGAAGTAATGATCCTAGCGAGATTTTGCCTGAAGGTTTCTAGGCCTCAAAAGGCAACAGTGAGCTGTGCAGAAAATCTCCTTGAGCCTTGAGCAGTGATTTAGTGGAAGGAAAAAGGAAAAACGGAGGAATTTCCTCATGTTGCCGCTTGCTCTGGCAGTTTCCCAGGGATGGGTGTCAGCCCCTGATCCCAAAATGCATCAACCTGCTCACGGTTGGAGGGTTTGGAGGAGAAGGGACCGTTCCTGGCTGGCAGAGCCATTAGGGATGGGCTTTCTCCCTGCAGGTGCTCGTGCTGGTCCCCCATGCCCCTCCCAGCCTGCTGCCCCATCACCCTGAGCAGGGCCACCCCAGCCCCACTCCCCCCTGGGCTCGCAGTCCCAAACTGGCACAAAACCTGCCCGGATGCCACCTTTGCCAGCTGGAGCTTGGCCAGCCTTGGGGGGCTGCGGAGGAGCTGGGAGCTGCCTGGGGTTCAGCTCCACCCTGAGGCAGAGCAAAGGGAGAGGAGCCGAGTCAGGGTGGGGTTTATCCCCGTCCTGGATCCCTCTGCCAGGTGTCAGCAGCCAGCTCAGCCTTGGAATGAGGCAGGTGGCAGGAAAACCTCCCAGGATGAGGGCAAACCAGAAGCAAATTTATGGGGTTTTACAAACTGCTCGCACCCAAGCATTTGTCACAAAGTTTCTAATTGGAAAAACAGGACCAAAAAAAACCAAAAACCAAACCCTGATGATTATTGTGGAATGAAGAGGGTGCCCTGAAGGGAGTGGTTGGAGGAGGAGAGGAAATCCTGCAGAAGCTGGGTGAAAATGAGGAGCTGGTTGTGTGTGGACACCTGGTGGAGGGGTCGGGGTGGTGGGTGCTCAGCAGTGCCGGCGTTCTGGGTACCTCACCAGCATCCCTGCTCGTGGCTCGAGGCGTGGAGACACGTGCCAGGTCGAATCCCCCCCTCCAGGCCTCGAAAGACCAAATTCCTGCCACAAAAGCTTTCCCAAACGACGGCGTTGTTATTTCCCTGCCGTAAATCTGGAATTCCCTCTCCTGTTCTCACGCTCTGAAAAGGCCTTGGGTGGGCAAGAGGAGGAAAGGACCCCCGGCAGGTTTTGTGCAGTTGAACCCCCCCCACCCCGTGTCCCCTTCCCAAGCCAAACCCAGCGGGCTCCAGGGACACGCTCGGCTCTCCCCTCCGGAACGCCAGCTGCCAGAAGCAGATCTCAGCTCTTCCTCCCTCCCTCGTGCCTGTCAGCCCTCGAGGAAGCAGGAGAGAGATGCTGTGGACCGTGGTCTTCCTCGCCCACGCCGACGCCCTGACCTGGCCACGCCGGATGTACCTGGACGCGCACCTGAGCTCTTTGCACGGCCTTGCTTTGGAAATTAGGCGGGACAACGACGTCTCATCGCTCTCGGTTTTGTATTTTTAATTTTTTTTTTTTTTTTTCTTCACGGAAAAAAATGAACTTAACCCAACGAACCGGGGTCTGCCCCGCCAGGAGCAGCGTGGCAGGAGGGCCCAGAGGAGCAGCTGGCTCCAGAGACCCCGGCGAGGAGGCGGCAGCGGAGACCCCCCGGCACTCGACGCAGCAACCGTCAGGAGGGGGGGAAAAAAACCACCAAACCCCATTTTTGCTCATGAACTTCATGCCCTGACTCCCAAGTTCACACTTCTGCCTGGAAGCTGAGAGGCTGGAAACCACGAAACGCCAAGAGACAAACGCCGGGTTGGGCAGATGCAGGCTCAGACCTGCCCGGCGGGGAAGGCGCCCGAGCGGATCGGCAGCTGCGGCCGCGGCACTCGGCGCTCCCTGGGCTGGAGCCATGGGTGGGCGCAGCTCTGGGCTGGTGCCATGGGCAGGCACAGCTCCGGGCTGGTGTCAGGCACAGCTCTGGTCTGGTGGCATGAGTGGGCACAGCTCTGGGCTGGTGCCATGGGCAGGCACAGCTCCGGGCTGGTGTCGGGCACAACTCCGGGCTGGTGCCACGGGTGGGCACAGCTCTGAGCTGGTGTCAGGCACAGCTCTGGGCTGGTGTCAGGCACAGCTCTGGGCTGGTGCCATGGGCAGGCACAGCTCTGGGCTGGTGGCATGGGCAGGCACAGCTCTGAGCTGGTGCCACAGGTGGGCACAACTCCGGGCTGGTGTCAGGCACAGCTCTGGGCTGGTGTCAGGAGCGGGCACAACTCTGGGCTGGTGCCATGGGCAGGCACAGCTCTGGGCTGGTGTCAGGAACAGCTCTGGGCTGGTGCCATGGGCAGGTACAGCTCTGAGCTGGTGCCAGGCACAACTCTGGGCTGGTGTCAGGCACAGCTCAGGGCTGGTGTCAGGCACAGCTCTGGGCTGGTGCCACGGGTGGGCACAGCTCTGGGCTGGTGGCATGGTCGGGCACAGCTCTGAGCTGGTGCCACGGGCGGGCACAGCTCTGGGCTGGTGTCAGGAGCAAGCAGAGCTCTGAGCTGGTGCCATGGGCAGGCACAGCTCTGGGCTGGTGCCACGGGCGGGCACAGCTCTGAGCTGGTGTCAGGAACAGCTCTGAGCTGGTGCCATGGTCAGGCACAGCTCTGGGCTGGTGCCACAGGCGGGCACAGCTCGTGGGGAGGCAGGGATGCCCGGGTCAGACACGGCGTTGGCTTCACGTCGCAGTGAAAGGGGTTTGGGGGCTGTTTGTCGGGGTCTTTACTTTGTTGGGGGCTTGGGGTTATTTTATTATTATATTCTATTTTTTTTTGTCCGGGTCATTATCCTTTATTCCCCCCCCAGACTGTAGTATCTGGTAAACTCCTCCTAATTTTCAAAAGACAACGAGAAGAATGACAATCTAAGAAACCAACACCCTCCTTTGTGCTTCTATAAATATGTTTCTGATCTAATTTTATTTCTCGTGCTCATCTGTACTGTTGACAGTTACAATTGTGTATAATTTTTTTTTTTTATTTGGAATTTTTGCGTTGTATAGGGTTTAGTTTTAAAATATATATATATTTTCCATTTTTTAAAAAGGGGTGTTGCAAAAAAAAAAAATTGCACGATTTAAATGACAATAGTTAAAATGCTGCAGTTTTTAGAGATGTGGAAGCAAAATGGAGCTTATTTATTCTCAAAGGCTATAAAGGTGTAAAATGCATGAAGAAAAAAAAAAAAAAGCATTTACAAAAAAAAAAAAAAAAAGACAAAAAAAGTGTAACCTGAACAAAGTGTAGCGTTAAAGATTTTAAAGGATGACAACAACAAGGAAAAAAAAGAAAAAAAAACCAACAAAAAAACAGCTAATATATTGTGTTTGGGCTAGTTTGCTTTTGTTTTTAATTGTTCCTTTTTTTGGAGAATGAAATACATTTGTGTATATTTTCATATAAGAAGTATGCACTGAGATGTTTCCAAACTGATATATTCCTTTCTAAACGTGTGGTTACTTACCAAAGTCTGTTTCTGATCTTTACCTTCTAAACTCTCTGTGGATCCTCCCAGCCCGCACCTGAGCCCAGGTAAGGCGGGGTGGGGGGCACTGGCACGGCCCCCCCTCCCCGCGGGGTGCCAGGGGTGCCAGGGGGCTGAGCCAGGGGGGGGCTGGCACACGTGGGGGCTGTGACCCCCGGCCTGGGAAGGCTGGTCTTTCCCGGGGCTTGGCAAAGCTGGTTTTTGGGGCGTGTGTGCCGGGTTTTGGGGTGGCAGTGCCGGGTTTTGGGGTGGCAGTGCCCGGTTTTGGGGTGCCCGTGCCCGGTTTTGGGGTGGCTGTGGGGCTGGGCCGGTGCCAGGAGCAGCGTGGTGGGCACAGGGGCAGAGCAGGGGGGGGGGGGGTTCATCCCTGGGGGGCACGGAGCTCTGCCCGCCGTGTGCTGGGATGGCCGAGGTGTGCTCAGAGAGGAGGAGGAGGAGGAGGAAGGGAGGAAGAAGGTCACAGGGTGTGGCTCAGGTGATGCTGCTGCTGGCAGCTGTGGGAGCAAGGATGGGGTGGGAAGTCACCTGCCCAGCCCTGGAGGAGATTCGGGGATGGAGCAGGACCCCCCCTAAATGATGGATGGAATCTAAAACAGTGGGAAGGGCACCGAAAGGGGCCTGAAATCCTGCCAGGGTGCAGTGAGGATGAGGATGGATCAGTGGGGATGGTCCTGCCCGCTCTGGGGGCTGTGCAGGTGCTCAGCTCTGCTCAGATGGTCAGCTGGGATCGGGTGGTCAGCACAGGGACAGGGTGACCCCTGCTCGGGGTTGTTTTGGGGGGCAGCAGAGAGCCTGGCTGTGCAGGATGTTGGGATGAGGGGTGCTGGGGGCAGGCTGGCAGTGGTTGTGGTGCCCCACGGGGGTTGTGGCCGTGGCAGGGAGGCTCTGGGGGTCCCTTTTGGGGGTTTTGTTGCTGTGCTGTGTCGAGGCCACTGCCAGGGCTGGGGGCTGAGGGCAGTGCAGGTGTTAAATCCAGAGCTGGTGGCGATGGGCCGTGCGTGGGCCTGGGGGAAAGTGGGGCAAAGAGAAAGAACGTGTTTCCTTTTCCTTCCCCCTTTTTCACTTCCCTCTTCCTCCCCAGAATAATTTCAGCAAACCAAGGAAAAAGCAAATTTACACAAAAAAAACTCCACCTTTTCCCTGAAAATTTCACCTCCTACACTTTTTTCTCCCCTTGTGTTGCTTGGTTGGGGGATTTCCCCCCATCACTTTGGGTGTGAATTGGGATTTTGGGATGTTTTTTCACCGCTTCTGGGGACAAAGCTGTGAGCTGCTGCTGCCAGCCCAGAGCTTGGCTGGGCTGAGGGGCCCTTGGTGCTCTGGGGGTCCCCTCTGCCCTCCCAGGGAGAGCATCCATCAGGTGGGCAAGGAGCATCTTGCCAGCCACTCCTTGGCTGCCACATCCTGCCTCCCATCTCTCCAGCTGGGGGCACAATTTGGGGATGTTTTGGGGATTTTCACCGCCCAAAGTGGTGAAAATTCAGCCCCATCCACCTCTCCTGGGCTGTGGGAGAGTGTCAAACAGTGGGCTTCGTTCAGCTGATGGTTTGCTCTGGTTTCCCTTTCCCATGTCCATCCTTTTATTCGACCTTCTCACTTCACTTTTCTCTCTTTTTTTTTTCTTTTTCTCTTTTCCTTCCCACAAAAAAAAAAAACCCCAACCACACCCATAAACCAAGTATTATGTTTTCACTACCTCCATCCATCACCCTTCCTTGTCCAGTGCAGGAAGCCACACTCGGGATGTAAGAGGGCCTCTCCCCCTTTGTTTTTCCCTTTGCCCTGGTGATTTTCTCTCCCCTCTGTCCTTCTGCCTCTCCTCTCTCTGGTCTCACCTGTAGTATTTTACCTGGCTACTGTAACTGTAAATAGCGAGTTTCAATCTGTTAGCAATGGTAACAGTACAGAAAACTGGTTTTGGGGTTTTTTTTGGTTTTTTTTTTTTTTTTTTTTTGTTTTTTTTTTTTCCGTTGTATTGATATGAAATGAGATTATATTTTTGTCAGAGTATATTGTAATAATACTGACTTTGGACATGGCCGAGTTGTACAGCGATTTCTTGTTTATCCCTCTTGGCTCTTCCCGTGCACCCCTCCCCGGGCTCCCTGCTCCCCAAATTCCCGTGTCCCAGGTCCTGGGGCAGGAGCAGCCGTTCCCATGTCCCAGGTCCTGGGGCGATGGCTCCGTTCCAGGGCTGCTTTTCCACAGGGTTCCCAACACGCTGGCGTGTCCCCCCGTGCCCCCGGGGAGCTCCGCAGCACCCGGGGGTGACTCCGGTGACCCTTGGGAATGGGGTGTGCAGGGATGCTCCGGGCAGCAGTCAGGGTCCTTCCAGCTCCCCTCTTCTCCCAGCCAGGGGAAATCCCGGGTACTTCCCAGATTCTTCCTCCCGAGCTCCGATCCCTGGAGCGATCCTGCTTGGAACGTGCTTGACTTGAGCCAGAAGAGGGTGGTGTGGCTCAGGCTGCGCCAGGAGCGGCTCCAAACGGGCTGGGAAGGTTTTCAGGATTGAGGGATTGGCAATATCCCCCTGGATGGGAAGGTTTTGGGATTGAGGGATTGGAAATGTCCCCCAGGCTGGGAAGGTTTTCAGGATTGAGGGATTGGAAATATCCCCCTGGATGGGAAGGTTTTGGGATTGAGGGATTGGAAATGTCCCCCAGGCTGGGAAGGTTTTCAGGACTGAGGGATTGGCAGTATCCCCCAGGCTGGGAAGGTTTTAGGGACCGAGGGGTTGGCAAGGTCCCCCAGGCTGGGAAAGTTTTTGGGAATTGAGGGATTGGCAATATCCCCCAGGCTGGGAAGGTTTTTGGGACCGAGGGGTTGACAAGATCCCCAGGCTGGGAAGGTTTTTGGGATTGAGGGATTGACAAGATCCCCCAGGCTGGGAAAGTTTCAGGAACTGAGGGATTGACAATATCCCCCAGGCTGGGAAGGTTTTTGGGATTGAGGGATTGGCAATATCCCCCAGGCTGGGAAGGTTTTTGGGATTGAGGGATTGGCAATATCCCCCAGGCTGGGAAGGTTTTGGGATTGAGGGACTGGCAATATCCCCAGCCTGTCGCCCCTGGGTGGGATGAGTGGCTGTGTCTCCCCCAGCCCCCCACATCCACCCCGGGCCACGGGCACCCCCAGCATTGTCTGGGGGACAGAGCAGGGTTTCCTCACTTCGGGTGGGTTTTCAGAGTGGGATTTTCATGCCGGTGCCACTGAGACGGGCCCAGCTCCTCCCTCTCCAGGCCTGAGCCCACCTCAGAGCTGCAGGAACATCCCCAGGCGCTCTCCTGAGACCCTGCTGGGATGTCCCCAAGGCCCAGGGGTGAAGCAGCCCACCTCGGGCCATGACTCCCCTCATCCCCACGGCTCTTTCCAAGCATTTGCAGGCACATCAGCTGCTGGAGAGGTGGGGACCATGGTGGCCCGGCTGCTGCTCCCTCCTCCTGTCCCTCACGACAGGGTCAGGTCCTCATTTTCCCCCGTCCCTTTGCTCCCCTGGCTCCCCGTAGCTCAGTTAAGCAGGTAGGTGTTAGCAAAACTCCGGGGTGTCTGCGAAAACTTTTGTCAAATAGAATAGACCCTTGAAACGATGCACTAAAAGTAAAAATCCTAAATGCCCCCCCTCTGTCGGCTTCTTCTGTGTGATGGTTCCTTGGATGTCCCCGCTCAGCCCGGCTGTACCGGCACAGGCAGCTCTGCATCCTCCCCCCAGGGTGCTGCACAGGTAGAAACAAACCAGGACGTGCACTTCCCTCCCCCCCGAGGAGTTTTATTTATTGTTTTGAGAAGCAATTTAAAAGGGAAAAAAAAAAAAAAAACCAAACAAAAAAGAAAAAAAAAAAACAAAACCAACAAAAAAAGAGAAACTGTATCTATAATATATATATATATACATATATATATATTTTTAACCTCTTTTTTTTTTTTTTTCCTGATGCTCCTCCAGCCGTGTGTGTGGGTGTGTGTGTGTGTGTGCGAGTCAAGGGACCGGGGCGCCCCTTTTGGGCGGCTCTTGTGGGGCAGCCGCGGCCGCAGCAGCAGCGGGACCGGGGCGTCCCTGCCCGGGAGCGGCAGGGGGAGGGCAGGGACGGTTGATGGCGAGCGTCTGGGATGTTTGAACCGGGATCTTCGGCTAGTTCCACCTTTCTCTGAAGCGTTTGCACCCCCGGGGGTCTGGCCTGACTGGGATCCTCCCGCGCCCTGGGGACGCCATCCCCGCTCCCTGTCCCCTGTCCCCTCCCTGCCTTGCTCCCTTGACAATCAGTGGCTCCTTCCCAGGGACTGCAGCACGTGGTTGAGACGTCGGTTTCGTTTTTTCAATATTCCTTTTTTTGTGCTGTATGGTGATGCGTTATTGTATATTCCACCATAAGGAAAAAAAAATATATTAAAAAAAAATGATGATGATGATAATAATAATAATTACCATGAGAAATTCTTATGAGTTTTGTTTGGAAACTCTTTCACTATATTTGTTGTAAAGAGGTTTACTATTAAAAAGAAAAAAAAAATACACGTTTCTGATAATTTTCCACGCCTCTGGCTCGTTCTTTATTGCTCTCTGCGTGGCAGGGGGCAGCAGGGTGGCACTGGGACCCAGCTCCAGGACCTTGGGGACATCCTGGGCTCCAGGTACTGGGGACATCCTGGGCTCCAGGTACTGGGGACATCCTGGGCCCCAGCTCCAGGACCTTGGGGACATCCTGGGCTCCAGGTACTGGGGACATCCTGGGCCCCAGCTCCAGATCCTGGAGATATCCTGGGCCCCAGCTCCAGGTCCTGGAGATATCCTGGGCTCCTCCAGCTCCAGGTCCTGGGCACATCCTGCTCAGGTCCTGGAGATATCCTGGGCTCCTCCAGCTCCAGGTCCTGGGCACATCCTGCCTGGGGATGCTCTTGCCTCCCCTGGGATGCTCCTGGCTCCCCCTGGGATGTTCTCAGCTCGCCTGGGATATTCCTGGCTCCCCTGGGATGCTCCTGGATGCCCTGGGATGATTTTGGATGCCCTGGGATGCTCCTGGCTCCCCTGGGATGCTCCTGGCTCCCCTGGGATGCTCCTGGTGCAGACGGTGATTCCCACCCACGCAGTTTCTGGTTTCAGTCCCTTGGGCAGGCACGGACACCCCGGGGCACCCCAGGCTGAGGCTGCCACAGCCCCCCTCAGCCTCCCCACAGGCCTGGCACTGCCTTTCCATCCCAAAGCTTTTCCTGGAGGGGTTGGACCATCCCCTGGTGCCCGGTGAGAACCGCGGGGGCTGAGCTTGGGACCTCAGCCGGAGGTGGATTTCTGTGAGGATGCCGAGTGAGCGTGACCCGAGGCCGTGGCTTTGGGGTGGGGTCCCTGTGGTGGGGACCTCTGGATTCAGGAGATTCCTGGGAATGCTGTGAGGCTGGTACCTGCAGCAGGGACCCCCTGGGACCCTCCCCCCAAATCCTGGATTCAGTTTTGGGCCCCCCGTGGCCAGAAAGACCTTGAGGGGCTGGAAAGGGTCCGGAGGAGGGAACGGAGCTGGGGAAGGGGCTGGAGCACCAGGAGTGCCTGGAAGAGCTGGGGGGACTCGGCCTGGAGAAGAGGAGGCTCAGGGGGGACCAGTCCTGGGCCGGGTTTATCTCCTGTACCAGCCCTAGGCCGGGTTTATCTCCTGTACCAGTCCTAGGCCGGGTTTATGCCCTGTACCAGTCCTAGGCCGGGTTTATCCCCTGTACCAGTCCTAGGCCGGGTTTATCTCCTGTACCAGTCCTAGGCCGGGTTTATCCCCTGTAACCAGTCCTAGGCCGGGTCTATCCCCTGTACCAGTCCTAGGCCGGGTCTATCCCCTGTAACCAGTCCTAGGCCGGGTTTATCTCCTGTAACCAGCCCTAGGCCGGGTCTATCCTCTGTAACCAGTCCTAGGCCGGGTTTATCCCCTGTAACAGCCCTAGGCCGGGTTTATCCCCTGTAACCAGTCCTAGGCCGGGTCTATCCCCTGTACCAGTCCTAGGCCGGGTTTATCTCCTGTACCAGTCCTAGGCCGGGTCTATCCCGGTGCCCTCGGGCTTCGGGGGCGCTGGGTGCGTTTCGCCGCAGCGGCCGCCAGGTGGCAGCAGAGCGCAGCGGGCGCGGCGCTGATTGACAGCTGTCAATCACCGCGGCCTCGGGGGCTGGAAATGGGGCTGCGAGGCTTTGGGGCGCCCCGGGGCCGCAGCGTGGGGCTCCCTGGGCTGTCCCCATTGCTCATGGTGTCACCTGCTGCGTGCCTGGGGAGCCCCTCAGCCTGGAATGTGTTCATCAGCCTGGAATGTGCTCCTCGGCCTGGAATCAGATCCTCGGCCTGGAGTCAGCTCCTCAGCCTGGAATCAGCTTCTCAGCCTGGAGTCAGCTCCTCAGCCTGCCCTGAGGTCCTCAGCCCTCTCAGCCTGAGCTCCTCAGCCTGGAATCAGCCCCTCAGCCTGCCCTGAGCTCCTCAGCCTGGAATCAGCCCCTCAGCATGGAGTCAGCTCCTCAGCCTGGAGTCAGCCCCTCAGCCTGGAATCAGCTTCTCAGCCTGGAGTCAGCTCCTCAGCCTGCCCTGAGCTCCTCAGCCTGGAATCAGCCCCTCAGCCTGGAATGAGCTCCTCAGTCTGGAATCAGCTCCTCATCCTGGAGTCAGCTCCTCAGCCTGGAATCAGCTGCTCAGATTGTCCTGAGCTCCTCAGCCTGGAGTCAGCTCCTCAGCCTGGAATCAGCTCCTCAGCCTGGAATGTGCTCCTCAGCCTGGAATCAGCTCCTCAGCCTGGAGTCAGCTCCTCAGCCTGCCATGAGCCCCTCAGCCTGGAGTCAGCTCCTCGGCCTGGAATCAGCCCCTCAGCCTGGAATCAGCTCCTTGGCCTGGAATCAGCTCCTCAGCCTGGAGTCAGCCCCTCAGCCTGGAATCAGCTCCTCGGCCTGCCCTGAGCTCCTCGGCATGGAATCAGCTCCTCAGCCTGGAATCAGCTCCTTGGGAAGGAGTAAAACCAGCGAGATGTGTTTGACTGGAGCTGAGCTCGTGCCCTGGGAGCCCAGAAATCCAACACTGTCCTGGGCTCACCCCCAGCAGCGTGGGCAGCGTGTGAGGGGGATCCTGCCCCTCTGCTCTGGAGACAGCTGGGAGAGCCGGGGGTCTCCAGCTTTGAGAAGGCTCTGAGGAGACCTTGGAGCCCCTTCCAGGGCCTAAAGGAGCTCTGGACTTTGGAAAAGGGGGACAGAAGGGACAGGACAAGGGGGAACGGCTTCCCACTGCCAGAGGGCAGGGTGAGGTGGGATTTTGGGAGGGAATTCTTGGCTGTGAGGGTGGGTGCCCAGGGAAGCTGTGGCTGCCCCATCCCTGGGAGTGCTCACGACCAGGCTGGACAGGGCTTGGAGCAACCCGGGCTGGTGGAAGGTGTCCCTGCCCATGGCAGGGGGTGGGACAGGGTGAGTTTTTGTTCCCTCACAGCCCTGGCTCTTGGCTGGCCGGGACAATGACAGCAGCCTGCAGGATTTCCTGGGTGAGTGACGCAGGCCCTGGGTCAGCCCTGCCCTGCTTTGGAGAACCCCCCGCTCCCTGAAGTTGGCTTCCCACTCCTGGGAAAAGACAGTTTGAAAAGTGGCATCGAAGCCATCCAGCTCTGAGGGGCTTCTCCTTGCAGGGCTTTGTCTCAGCACGTTCTGCTGGCTGAACTCTGCCAGCCAGCCCAAAAATACCCTTTTTTTTTTGCTGAATTTGATGCAATCTGCTTTTTTCCAAGGAGCAGGCTGGGAGCTGTGGGAGCCTGGCCCCTTGGACAAAGCTCTGGCTCTTCCCTGGCCAGCTGGAGCTGGGAATGGCAACCCCGAGGGTTTATCAAAAGGCATTTTTGGGAATGGGAGTGATTCCGTTTGTCTCACGCTCCCTTTGTGCCAGAGGTGCTCTCTGCTCGCCAGGGATGTGGCAGCCAGGGGAAAAGGGAGGGGAAAAAAAAGAGAAAATCCTTTGCCCTGCTCACCCAGCTGGCAGCCTGGGAAGGAGCTGGAGTTTTCCTCGCCCTGCATTTCCAAGTTTCGGTAACAGAGGAGGACGGAAGCTGAAATTTGGGTACGGGATGACCCTTGGCCAGAGCCTCTTCCAGCTCCAGGTCTAACCACTCCCTGCAGCAGCCACAAACTACAAAGAACAGTAGAAGAATAGAAAAAGAGTGGTAAAAGAATGGTGAAGAGTAGTAAAAGAATAAAACCCAATCTGTATTTTCTAATTTTTGAGGTGCGATCTCTCAGCTCAGGAGAAGGAGCCTGGAGTCAGCAGTTCGAGGGAACAGAGGTCGTTTCAATCTCTTTTTTTGGCTGCGTTTGGTGTGAGGAGCCCGGGGAGCACCTCTGGGAGCACAAAGTTTCCATCTGTGGAGCCACCAGCTTTGCCCTGGTGCGTGCGCTCACACCCCGAGGTGCTCCAAAAGCTCCCAGCTGCTGCACGCTGTTTATTTTACACCCACCCCGCTCACACTTTGAAGTGGATTTAAGCAACAACAACAAAATTATAGGCCCCGTATAAATCTTTAATCAGAACACGCTTCCCCCTCCGAGCCTGCACTGCTGTGCACAATCAGGACAAATCAAAAGAAAGAGGAGTAAATTATTCATCGGGAGTCTGTCCCTGCTTTCCCTGCATGGAGGCAGGGCTGGGGTGTGAGCCTGTCTGGGACTGCTGGTGCTCACCCCAGAGAGCTGAGAGCCACGGGATGGGCACCCCCAGCTCCTGCTTCCCTCTGGGCACCCCCAGCCCTCCCTGCAGGGCACCCCCAGCTCCTGCTTCCCTCTGAGGGACCCCCAGCTCCTGCTTCACTCTGGGGTTGGATCATGGGGTAAGCCAGGGTGGGAGCTCTTCTGGGCACCCCCAGCCCTCCCTGCAGGGCACCCCCAGCTCCTGCTTCCCTCTGGGGCACCCCCAGTCCTCCCTCTGGGGCACCCCCAGCTCCTGCTTCCCCCAGGGCACCCCCAGTCCTCCCTGCAGGGCACCCCCAGCTCCTGCTTCCTTCTGGAGCACCCCCAACCCTCCCTGCAGGGCACCCCCAGCTCCTGCTTCCCTCTGGGGCACCCCCAGACTTCCCTGCAGGGCACCCCCAGCTCCTGCTTCCTTCTGGGGCACCCCCAGATTTCCTGCAGGGCACCCCCAGCTCCTGCTTCCCTCTGGGCACCCCCAGATTTCCTGCAGGGCACTCCCAGCTCCTGCTTCCCTCTGGGCACCCCCAGATTTCCTGCAGGGCACTCCCAGCTCCTGCTTCCCTCTGGGGCACCCCCAGCCCTCCCTGCAGGGCACCCCCAGCTCCTGCTTCCCTCTGGGCACCCCCAGCCCTCCCTGCAGGGCACCCCCAGCTCCTGCTTCCCTCTGGGGCACCCCCAGCCTTCCCTGCAGGGCACCCCCAGCTCCTGCTTCCCTCTGAGGGACCCCCAGCTCTCTCTGCAGGGCACCCCCAGTTCCTGCTTCCCTCTGGGGCACCCCCAGTCCTCCCTGCAGGGCACCCCCAGCTCCTGCTTCCCTCTGGGCACCCCCAGATTTCCTGCAGGGCACCCCCAGCTCCTGCTTCCCTCTGGGCACCCCCAGATTTCCTGCAGGACACCCCCAGCTCCTGCTTCCTTCTGGGGCACCCCCAGACTTCCTGCAGGGCACCCCCAGCTCCTGCTTCCCTCTGAGGGACCCCCAGCTCCTGCTTCCCTCTGGGGTTGGATCATGGGGTAAACCAGGGTGGGAGCTCTTCTGGGCACCCCCAGCCCTCCCTGCAGGGCACCCCCAGCTCCTGCTTCCCCCGGGGCACCCCCAGTCCTCCCTGCAGGGCACCCCCAGCTCCTGCTTCCCTCTGGGGCACCCCCAGCTCTCTCTGCAGGGCACCCCCAGCTCCTGCTTCCCTCTGGGGCACCCCCAGTCCTCCCTCTGGGGCACCCCCAGCTCCTGCTTCCCTCTGGGGCACCCCCAGTCCTCCCTGCAGGGCACCCCCAGCTCCTGCTTCCCTCTGGGGCACCCCCAGCCTTCCCTGCAGGGCACCCCCAGCTCCTGCTTCCCTCTGGGGCACCCCCAGCTCCTGCTTCACTCTGGGGTTGGGCCATGGGGGTAGCCAGGGTGGGAGCTCTTCTGGGCACCCCCAGCCCTCCCTGCAGGGCACCCCCAGCTCCTGCTTCCCTCTGGGCACCCCCAGACTTCCCTACAGGGCACCCCCAGCTCCTGCTTCCCTCTGGGCACCCCCAGACTTCCCTACAGGGCACCCCCAGCTCCTGCTTCCCTCTGGGCACCCCCAGACTTCCCTACAGGGCACCCCCAGCTCCTGCTTCCCTCTGGGACACCCCCAGTCCTCCCTGCAGGGCACCCCCAGCTCCTGCTTCCCTCTGAGGGACCCCCAGACTTCCCTGCAGGGCACCCCCAGCTCCTGCTTCCCTCTGGGGCACCCCCAGTCCTCCCTGCAGGGCACCCCCAGCTCCTGCTTCCCTCTGAGGGACCCCCAGACTTCCTGCAGGGCACCCCCAGCTCCTGCTTCCCTCTGGGCACCCCCAGATTTCCTGCAGGGCACCCCCAGCTCCTGCTTCCCTCTGAGGGACCCCCAGCTCTCTCTGCAGGGCACCCCCAGCTCCTGCTTCCCTCGGGGCACCCCCGGCCCTCCCTGCAGGGCACCCCCAGCTCCTGCTTCCCTCTGGGCACCCCCGGCCCTCCCTGCAGGACACCCCCAGCTCCTGCTTCCCTCTGGGCACCCCCAGATTTCCTGCAGGGCACCCCCAGCTCCTGCTTCCCTCTGGGCACCCCCGGCCCTCCCTCTGGGGCACCCCCAGCTCCTGCTTCCCTCTGGGCACCCCCGGCCCTCCCTGCAGGGCTGGTTGTGCCGCCCAGCCCTTGGCATGACACTCGTGTGGCTGCACCTCCCCTCAACCCAAAAAAGGGTCTGCAGGGATTTGGGGAAAGGAGTCTCCTGAGCCAACCCAGCCTGGCCAGTCCTTCCCTTCCCTCCCTCACGCCTGCACCCCCAGGGGCTGCGCAGGGAGGGCCCAGCAGACACTGAACCCCACCTGCCCACCTGGCCAAGGACACAGAGGAGTTGGGAGGATCTAAACATCCAGGAGAGTTACCAAAGCTGTTTGGAGAATGGGCTTTTGGAGGTGGCATCATCATCATCGTTATTATTATTATTATTATTATTATTATTATTATTATTATTATTATTATCATCATCATCATCATTATCATTATTATCAATATTATTATTAAATCGATTTATTATAATATCAATATTATTAAATCGATTAATTATAATATTATTATTAAATTGATAATATTATTATCGTTATTATCGATATTATTAGATTGATTTATTAGTATAGTATCATTATTAAATTATTATTATCATTATCATTATCATTATTGTCAATATCATTATTAAATTGATTTTATTATTGTTATTATTAATATTATTGTCAATATTATTATTAAATTGATTGGATTTTAAAAATTATTTTTATAAATCTCACAGTATTTGCCCAAGGAATGCCCGGGCCCATCCCTGCTGTGTGTCTGACACAGTGCACTGCTCTCAGCTCTTAGCGGACTCAAACCCCTTTTCCTCGATTTTTTAAATTTAAATTTTGTTTCAGAGTCACGCTCCACGGCACAAACTGTAAAAATACATTTTCCAAATGCCCAAAACAGACGGGTCGAGACCCTTCTGCTAACAACCCCAGACCCCATCCTTGAAATCTAAAGTAGTGAAGGATTTTGCAGAAAATAATGGATCATTTTCCCATTTACCCATGATTCAAGGATTAATAACTAATCCCATCAAAGGACATCTGCTTAGATTGTTCCTTGTCAGTGAAAGTAAATAGAGCCTTTTAGTCTTTAGACCTAAACTCCTCTGAGGTTATTGTGCCCAGGAACCTCCTACAAGCGCTGGCTTTCTCTGTCGCTCCTGCTGTGCCTAACCCTGGAGGGAGAAAGCAAACTTTGCAAGTCCCTGGACATAAAGGTTATTTGCTAGAATGGAGGAGACTTTTATGAGAGGCCGGGGAAGCTGAGACCCTCACCCTCCCCTGAGGCTGGGCTCGGGCAGGGGCTGCACCCCCCGAGCCCTCCGAGCCGCTTTGTGCCGCCCCCGGGACACGTTTTGGGCTGGGAACGTGGGGGCTTTGCCCTCCCTGGAGCTCCTGCAACCCCCGGGACACGTTTTGGGCTGGGAACGTGGGGGCTTTGCCCTCCCTGGAGCTCCTGCCCTGTGTGCCACCCCCGGGCCGTGTTTTGGGCTGGGAACGTGGGGGCTTTGCTCTCCCTGGAGCTCCTGGGCTGGGAACGTGGGGGCTTTGCCCTCCCTGGAGCTCCTGCCCTGTGTGCCACCCCTGGGCCGTGTTTTGGGCTGGGAACGTGGGGGCTTTGCCCTCCCTGGAGCTCCTGCCCTGTGTGCCACCCCCAGGACACGTTTTGGGCTGGGAACGTGGGGGCTTTGCCCTCCCTGGAGCTCCTGCCACCCCCGGGACATGTTTTGGGCTGGGAACATGGGGGCTTTGCCCTCCCTGGAGCTCCTGCCCTGTGTGCCACCCCCAGGACACGTTTTGGGCTGGGAACGTGGGGGCTTTGCTCTCCCTGCAGCTCCTGGGCTGGGAACGTGGGGGCTTTGCTCTCCCTGGAGCTCCTGGGCTGGGAACGTGGGGGCTTTGCTCTCCCTGGAGCTCCTGGGCTGGGAACGTGGGGGCTTTGCTCTCCCTGGAGCTCCTGGGCTGGGAACGTGGGGGCTTTGCTCTCCCTGGAGCTCCTGGGCTGGGAACGTGGGGGCTTTGCTCTCCCTGGAGCTCCTGGGCTGGGAACGTGGGGGCTTTGCCCTCCCTGGAGCTCCTGGGTTGGGAACGTGGGGGCTTTGCTCTCCCCGGAGCTCCTGCCCTGTGTGCCACCCCAGGACACGTTTTGGGCTGGGAACGTGGGGGCTTTGCCCTCCCTGCAGCTCCTGCCCTGTTCCGGGGATGTTTCAGCTCTTCTGGGGTGAGATGGGAAAAGGAGGAGCTGTTTGGGTCTGGGTCTGGATCCTCAGGGCTGGCGGGAAAAGCCTGGGAGGGGGGAAGGGGGTTGGGGCTGGCAGAGGGACAGGGACCTTGGGGGAGGTGGGGAGGGGGTGGCACAGGGCTGGGGGGGAGAACACCTCGGGAACAACGAGCTGCTGGTCAAACCATGGCCCGTCAGATCCCGGCTTGGGTTTTCACCAGTGGGGCTCCCAAAGCTGCTTTTTGGGGGGATGGAGACATTCCCCAAGGGGTTCAGGTGAAGCCAAAATGTGACAAAATTGCCCCAAACGAGAGGAGCCCTGTCTGCCCTCTGTAAATATTGATGCCTGGCGGTGCCCAGGGCAGGAGGGTCCCCACAGGGGACATCCCCTGGGGTCACCTGGGGAGAGCCTGGTGCAAAGCCCAGCAGATCCCAGGGCCCTGCTCTCTCCTGCCAGCGTGGAAATAACCACTGGCACCCGTGCCGGGCCGTTGGAGGGATGCATGTTGTAAGCATTTCAGAACATCTAAAATTAGACTTTGTCTTTTTTTCCCCCCTACCAGAACACGGCTGAGTGTCTCATCCACCAACACCAGCTGTGGATTTTTTTTCTTCTTTTTTTTTTTTTTTTTTGCTCTCGCTTTGGAAAAAGCTTCCTCAGAGATACAGACAAAAAAGAAACGCTGCTCCACCCTCTCCCTGGCACGCACAAAATATGAGAGGAGTAATTACAAACCGGGGCTCTGGGCCTCAAACCCCAGACCCTGCTCTGGGCTATTGAGGGAAATCTTTCAAAACCCAAATGGAAAGCAGCCCCATCAGCCTTTTGCCGTGCGGGGAAGCCGGTCCTGCTGTGCTCAGCCCTCCCAGCCCTCTGGACCTGCGGCCCTGGTGCTGCTGTAATCCAGCTCCCAGCTCGGAGAAGGGAACAATTGCAGGCAGAGCCAGTGGGAGTTCAAAAGGAGCAATAGTGAATTAAACGATGGCAATTTCCCTTATTTTCTGCCGCTTAAAGGTGCACGCTGGGAATGTTTAAATATCCTTGTTATCCCCTTCAATACCTAGGGAACATTTTTTTAACGAGCTGGGCTGTAATCAGGCCGTGTTCGTGCCAGGCATCCCTTACAAGAGCTGCTCTCCAAAAGAGCTGCCCAGACCGAAGCCCTTTGAGGCAGAAGAAAAGGCACCTGCTGGAAGGAGGACTCCAGGCAGCTGAGCTGGGGTAGGTGCTGGGGGAACACTTCACCCCGTTTTACCAACACAAAACACAGCTCCCTGCCCGTACAGAAAGAAGGAATTTTGGTGTTCAGTTTAGGTTTGGGGTTTGTGGGATTTTTTCCTGGTTTTGGTTGTTTGGTTTTTTTTTTTTTCACGTTGCTTTGGAGGTGAGCTGAAGCATCTGGTGTAAAATTTGCTTGTTTTCAGGCTTCAATCCCTTTCCCCCCGAAGCTGCTGGCTTACACGGGCGCCTTTGAAGGCGCTGAGCTTCTGCTCAGCCTTTGGGGTGAACCATTAACATCTCCTGAATTGCTAAACCCTCCACCCCAGGTAGGAAGCTGGGCAGAGCCAGGAGGAAGCCACGAGGCTTTGCAGCCCTGAGGCAGGAGGAGTTTGTCTGGCTGTGGGGTCAAGGATGGAGCAAAGCCTTCTCACAGCCAGGACAGAGCAGGAGCTGCCTGGGCATGGCTTTGGGTCTTCCTTCAGCTGGCACCCACCTGCTTCCAAACGCGGCTTTTGTTGGCATTTTCTTTGTCTGGAGGACGCCAGGCGGGGGCACGGCGTGGCGGCAAAAGTGCCCGGGGAAGGCAGAAAAATGCCATCCGTGGAGTGGGGGCTGGCACCAAGGGGAAGACGTTTATTTAGAGACCACCCAGCCCCAGAGCCTTTCCCCTTGCCCCAAACCTACCAGGCAGTGTTCTGGCAGAGAGCAGCGCAATCTGCTCAGGTTTTGGGGTGCCTGGGGAGGATCTCAAACAGAATCCTGTGTTTGAATGTCCCAGGGCGGCAGCCACACACATTTGCGTGGGCGTTGTCACAGAAAATGACCCACAGCTTGTCTGAAGCCCCTGTCTGTGGCCACACCTCGGTGCAAAAAGGCCGAAAACCCTCTTTGACCCAAACGCGGCCCTGAGCTGGGTCTGAGCTGGCAGGCAGAAAAGGAGGGAATTGCCTTAAAAAAAACACCCCAGCAGCGAGCTGCAGCTGCTCCCCTCTGGGGCCCTGCAGGCTCCCCAAAACCCCACGGCCTCGGTGCTGCTCTCGCTGGGCAGCGCCTGCTGCTCTGCCCGGGAGGGGAGGGCTGCAGGAGGGCGTTTTCAGGGCGCTGTGCCCCTCGGCGTGCCCAGAAGGTGCCCCTTGGTGCAGGGAGCTGCTGGGGTAGGGATGGAGTCGGCGTTTGGGTGGAAATGCCTCCGTGCCCCTGTGCCCTCCGTGTGCCCCACACCCGTGGCACCCACAGGTGGGGCACACTCCGGGTGCCCCTGGCACGGGCACGCCCAGCTTTAGGCACAACCTGGGCGCTTTTTGGGGGTGCTGCTGCTGGATTTACCCCCCCAGCTCCCCCTCGGATGTGCGAGGCCTCTCCCCGAGTCTCACCCGCGCCTGGGGCAGGGGCTGGGGGGGCACAGAGCTGCCCCCGGAGCCCCGCGGGATAAACCGGGCAGTGGGCGTCCCTCCCCTCTCCCCCGGACCCTTCTGGGGGGAATCACGGGGTTTTTTGGGTTTTCCGGAGGGTTTTTTTTCCATTTTTAATGGGCGCAGGGGCTGCGCGGCTCCGTGCGGGGCTGGGGGCGGCAGCGGGGGTCCCGCTGGTCCCTGCCCCCCGGAAAATCCCGGTGAAAATCCCCCTGGATCATCCGAGAGCGACCTCCCCCCGCCGTTCCAGCCCGGGATTCGCCTTCCAGCAGAAACTCTCCTCAAAAATAAGTTCAAAGCGCCCGTTTTGCGGCGCGGACGCCCCGTTTCGTGCCCGGTGGCAGCGCCTGGCACCGGAAAAAAAAATAAATAAACGCGAAATGAGATGGGCACAAAGCTCCCGAGCTGGAGGCTGCGTGCCTTCCGCTGGAGGAGCCAGCATTGCCGGCAGAATTCCGGGAAAAAAAAGGGGAGAAATTGCTCTACCGACCCGTCCTCTTTAAAGTTCACTCTCAGAGCAAATAAAGAGACCCCAGAGGTTCCCACTTCACTTTCTTGAATTGCTACTTTGGGATAAGGAGGGGAAAAAATAATAATCCGCTTTTTTTTTACTTTTTTTTTTTTTTAAATCTGGTGGGCGAAGCCGCCGTCCTCGCTGGCGATGCCAGAGGGTTTGGGGTCCGTGGCGAGGATTTCTGCGGGGAAAACTGCTCAGCTCCTTGGGCGCCGGGAGCTGCGGGTTCGCCAGGAGAGGGGGAACGGAAAGGGAATTTCAGATTTTTAAATTCCCTTTCCCTACAGCGTCGTCCACGTTTCCAAACTCACGGGAGGTTTGCGGGAACGTTCGGCTGAAATCCCGAATAATAATAATAATAATAATAATATTAATAATAATAATAATAATAATAATAATAAACCGGGACGGGCAGAAATGGTTGGGGTAACACACGCGGCTCCTCCGCCCGCGGCCGCGCAGGGTGTTCGTCGGTTCTGGCCATTTGCAGTAAATAAACGGATTTTTTAAATAGAATATGAATGGTAATAATTAAAAAAAAAAAGAATTAAAAAATCCTGGCGGCTCGGGAATGAAAGAGGAATGGGGTAGAGGAATGCAGAGAGCGGCGAGCCGGACGGGGCTGGGAAAAGCGGCTCAGCTGCCGCGGTGGAAAGGAAACTGCAGGGAAAAGGCTTTTCCCAAATATCAAAAAAATTAAAATTAAATTTTATCTTAAAAAATGGAAAGAAAGAAGGGAAGAGGCACCCGCAATTCCCTCTGTTTCCACGGCTGTTGCTTTGAACAAGCGGGGCTCCGGCGGGCTGGCGGTGCCCCGGGGCTGGGCTGCTGACACCCCCACCGCCCCCATCCCCCGAGGAGATTTTGTTCACTTGGGGTGTTTTTATCTATATTTTTAATCCTTTCAACTAAACCAGAAAATAGGGAACCGATTCCCGATTTTGAGCTCATTCTCGTTCTTTGGGCGGGCAAAAGGGAGAAAATGTTATTTATTAGGGGGGAAAAAGAAAATAACCCTGAGCAGGGAGGAAAATCGGAGCCCGACCGATTGTTATTTTTTAATACGCCGGGATTACAGTTTGTGAAGGAAGGGGACGAAGTCAATCCCCAAATCGAGGGGGAAGCCCAGCGCCGGGGGAAACTTTACGAGATGCCACGGGCGAGAAAACGCTCCAGCGGAAAAAGCCGCACCGCTGCTGCCCTGACCCGCCAGCTTTAATCGACACTCAGGAAATGCCAGGGAGACTTTGCCCCTAATCTCTGCTTATCGGGCAAAAAAAAAAAAAAAAAAAAAGAAAGAAAAAAAGCCCCGCGATGCTTGTAAAACCGCAGGTGACGGGGAACTCGCGGTGCAGCGCGGGTGCCGGCTGCACGGTGGGGTTTGGTGGGTGATAAAACGCAAGAAGCCGGTGGTTACCTTCGGAACACTCCCCGGGGCCGGGGCTGGAGCGCTCCGAGCTCCCGGGGGATGCCCGGTGGGGCTGAGGGCACCGCGCCCTTCGGGGAGCGGCTCCCGGGCGGGCGGAGCTCGGCTGCACGGTGGGGTTTGGTGGGTGAGAAAACGCAAGAAGCCGGTGGTTACCTTCGGAGCGCTCCCTGGGGCCGGGGCTGGAGCGCTCCGAGCCGGCCGCGGGCCCTCGGCGCGTCCCCGAGCTCCCGGGGGATGCCCGGTGGGGCTCAGGGCACCTCGCCCTTCGGGGAGCGGCTCCCGGAGGAGCCCCCGGCACCGGGGCCGGGCGGTGGCAAAGGGAGAGAACATTTCTCGGGATTAGGGAGCAAATCGGGAGCAGGAGCACGGGGCCCGGCCGGTCGTGTCTGAGCCCTTCGCGCCCCCTCGGCTCGGCCGCTTTCCCCCAAAACCACCCGGATACCCTCAAATAACCCTTTTTCCCCCTTGTCCCCGTTCCCCCGCACGCCTCACCCCCTTCCCCACCCCCAAAGGCCGCTGCGGTTCTCTCTCCCCGCGCCTCCGGAGAGAGAGAGAGAGGTTGCCATATTTGCATATATGGTAATGAGCTCCTAATTGCCAGGCTCGCTGCGCTCCGCCGATCGATTTCGAGCAATCCAGAGGTTAAGGAAGCTTGGAAACAGCGCGGCTCTCGGCTCCCCGCAGCCGCCGAGCCCCCCCGGCAGCCCCCCCGCGCCACGGAGCCGGCCCCGCATTTGCATCCCAACTTTTTTTAACTCTCCCACGTACACTTTACGTATCGGCTACGTGGAGGCTCCTCGGCCGCTCCTATATATCCTTACGCCGGGCACGGCCCCCGCTCCTCCGCTCCGCCGGCGGCTCCGGGCTCGGGGCGGCCGCCGGGAGCCGCGGGCGAGGCGGGCAGGTGAGGGCAGGGCAGGTGAGGGCAGGGCAGGGGAGGGCAGGGCAGGTGACAGCAGGGCAGGTGACAGCAGGGCACAGCGGGCAGGTGAGCCAGGGCAGCTCGGGCAGGGCAGGCAGAGCCCACCGGCGGCCCTGAAGGGAGGGCAGCGCAGGGAGAACCCGCCGGGAGCATCCCCCAGGTGGGTGAAGAAGTCGGGGGTGACCCGGGAGAAAGAAGGGAAGCTGGGCAATGCTCTCCCCAGGCACCCCCGGCCGGGGCGCGGAGCCCCCGCGGAGCCCCCGCAGCCTCCCGCGCCCGCGGGGCCGGCCCCGCACAGCCGGACAAACAATGTGAGACTTGGCGGAACAAAAGCGGCGGGGCTTGGGTTGCTGAACACGTCTGAGGCCAGACGAGCCGCGCGATTTATTGGACTCGGTGAGAAAACCATAATAAAAAAAAAAAAAAAAAAGAAAAAAAAAAAGTAAGGGGGGGTACGGGGTGGAGGGGGGAGAGGGCTCTCAAAGCGTCCTTATTATGGGCTGGGGGCCGCAGCGCTACGGGGCCGGGGGAAGATGCCCCGGGAGCGGGTCCAGCTCCTGCCTGCGGCCGGGGCTGCGGGGTCGGAGTTGCTCTCGAAGCCCTGGGGCAGGGGGAGCTCCTTTCCCTTTCCCTTTCCCTTTCCCTTTCCCTTTCCCTTTCCCTTTCCCTTTCCCTTTCCCTTTCCCTTTCCCTTTCCCTTTCCCTTTCCCTTTCCCTTTCCCTTTCCCTTTTCCCTTTCCCTTTCCCTTTCCCTTTCCCTTTCCCTTTCCCTTTCCCTTTCCCTCTTTCCCTCTTTCCCTTTCCCTTTCCCTTTCCCTTTCCCTTTTCCCTTTCCCTTTCCCTTTCCCTTTCCCTTTCCCTTTCCCTTTCCCTTTCCCTTTCCCTTTCCCTCTTTCCCTCTTTCCCTTTCCCTTTCCCTTTCCCTTTCCCTTTCCCTCTTTCCCTTTCCCCTTCCCTTTCCCTTTCCCTTTCCCTCTTTCCCTTTCCCCTTCCCTTTCCCTTTCCCTCTTTCCCTTTCCTTTTCCCTTTCCCTCTTTCCTTTTCCCTTTCCCTTTCCCTTTCCCTTTTCCCTTTCCCTTTCACCCTTTCCCTTTCCCTCTTTCCCTTTTCCCTTTTCCCTTTTCCCTTTTCCCTTTCCTCCCGTCCCGCGGCATTCCGGCATCCGAGGCTGGGAAAGTTTGGGGACGGCCGAGCGCGTCCATCCCACGCCCCCGCGCTGTTCCCTCGGCCCGCGGGTGACCCAGAGCCCCTTTGGGCCAGGGATTCACTCCCTTCACCTTGTGCCGCCTGGAGAATCCGGATTTTGGGGTGCGGGGCCCCCCCTGCAGCACCCCGCCGTGCCTCGGGCAGGGGCTGGGAGCGGCCTGGCCGTTCCAGGGTCTCGTCCCTGCTCCGGGGCTTTGTGCTTTGCTCCGGGGGATGCTCTCGGTGCCTCCCGGCAGCGGGGGAAGCGGAGGCGCCCCCAAACCCAGCGGGGGTGGCCGGGGGTGCTGCGGGGGTCGGGCCGAGCCGCCGGGACACGGACACCGAGGGCAGAGGGGACACGGCCACCGTGGGGGAGAGGGGAGCGAAGTGTCCCGGTGCCCCCATCGCCGGGCGGGGGTTGGGAGGGGTGGGATGCGCAGAGCTGGGTCCCAAATTCGGAATCAGCGAATGGCAGCGGGTGAAACGCGCGGGGAAAGAGCCCCAGAGCAAAGGCTCCGCACATCCTCCTCCAAGGAGGCAGAACGAAGGGAGAACGATTCCTTCCGTGCCTCGGGAACTTCTCCCGAGCGGCATTTCTTAAATTTCTCCCCCCACCACCGCAACAAGGTGGGAGCCGCTCCGTTAATACCCCCGGACCCTCCGAATTCCTGCGCTGGAGTGGCCCCGCTAAGGCTCCCCCTCCTCAGGCCGCGCAGGGCTCCCACATTAAATGGTTTTAGGGGTTTTTTAGAAGTTATTGAAGCCGAAATCCGCCTCTCGGTTGCAGCGGGCCCGGGTGTTCCAATCCCGCCGCCGATGGAAAATCCCGTTTTTTTTCGGTGGTTTTTTTCGGGTTTCTTTTTGTTTAGTTTCTTTTTTTTTTTTTTTCTTTCCTGCCAAGGAAGCTTTAATCTTCATTTTAATTTTAATTTTAATTTTAACTTATATTTTAGTTCTTATTGTCCTTTTTTTGGTGGTTGTTGTTGCTGTTTTGGTTTTGGTCTTAAAAAGCCTCATCCCTGCAGTCTGTCCTTGATTTTTTCCTCAGCGAGGGGAAGAAGCTGCGCTCAAAGGGTGCACGGGGAAAAAAAATCAACCCGGGCTTATTTTGGGCTATTTTTCGGGTCGTACGTGGACTCCCGGTTCGGCAAAAAAAACCCCCATGGTACCCACCGGTTCAGGTCCTGCCCAGCTCGGCTCCGTTTTCAGCCCTTTGAAATTAAGTTTTTATTTATGCGCTGGTGTGCGTGGAAGTTTTAAGGCTGGAAATCCTCAAACCTGCCGTTCAAAGGGAGATCCCGCGGTCGCGGTTCTGCTTCCTCGCGGTTTGGATTGATTTTTATTTTTCCCCCCCCCCCCCCAAGAAAGACAGCAAAGCGCGGAGAGGGTTTTTATTTGTCAAGACGCTCAAAACACACCCGAGCATTTCCTGCGAATCGCTCGTGCCCTTCCCTAAATCCTCCCAGATCTGGTTCTAACGCGATGTTAAATAAAATTAGAAATGAAAATGCACTGTCATCGGGGTAATCCCAGGGTGAATCCCAATTCGAAAGCAAATTCCCTGTCTCTGCAGCCTTTTTTTTCGGGATAAATCGCAAAATTCGCCGCGTTTCTTCTTTTGGCGTTGAAAAAAAAATAACAATGATAATTTCCGGAGGGGACTGAAATAGAAACGAAGAATTTTAAAACGCGAATTTCATAAAGAGGACAATTCAAAGAGGGGCAGGCGAGCGGTTGTGTCCCTAAAATCCCATCTCAGTGGCGGTGGGGCAGCGGAACGGTCAAAGCCGGGACCCCCCAGGGTTCTCCGCGGCCACGGGGGCTGCGTGGGCACCGCGGGCACCGCCGCCTCTTTAACCCCCCCATCTCGGCCTTCTCTTCCAGGAGACCCCCGGTTCCGGCCCCTCTGCCCACCGAGGAGAAGCCGCCGGCCCAGGTGGGTGACGGGGAACCACGGAGGGAGCGAAGAAACCGCGAGCACCCGGGGGAGCGAGCGGCCCCGGGAGGGGTCCCTGCCCTAAAAGGACTTGGGGGCTGTAATTTGGGTGGGGGTGCGGGTGCGAGGACCCCTGGGTGACTCCCATGGGTGCTGCAGCCTCTCCCTGCCCCCGTGAGCACCCACAGAGTCTCCCCGAAATCTGCGTTTTGTCCCCGGCTGAGCCTGGAAGGGGAAAGGGGAAAGGGGAAAGGGGAAAGGGGAAAGGGGAAAGGGGAAAGGGGAAAGGGGAAAGGGGAAGAGCAGCACCCCCAGACCCTTTTGTGCTGCGGGGGCTCGCAGAGAACCGGGCAGGAGGCCACGGGGAGGGGCTGCCGGTGGAACAGCCTGAGGAGCAGAGCCCCGGGGATATTTTGGGGCTATTTTCACACCCCCAAACCCCTTCCCCCACTCCAGTGCTGGGCCTGGTGGGGGCCGGACCGGTGGGTTCCTATTTTCCCAGTGGGGGAAACTGGGAGAGGGGGCCCTGGCAGCTCGGGCTCGCTGCTCCGGTGGTGGCAGCGGGAGAATCCGGCTCCAGAAAGAGACAAAAGCCCGGAGTAACTTCCCAGGCCAAACTCACAGACCCAAAACCAGCTGGGAAATAATAACTCCAAGGTAAAGGAGTTATTAGTTTAAGAGAAAATGTAAGAAAAAAAACAACCCAGCCCCAATATTCTGTTCTTGTTCGAGGAAAAATCATGGCGGATTTTTTGGGGGTTTTTTTTTGGTTTTTTTGGGGTTGTTTTTGTTTTAATGGGGTCTGTATTATAGCAGGGAAATCAAAGGGTAATTAACGGCGGGGTTAAAATTGGAGAAGTAAAGCAGCATTTGATTCCGTCGGGGATCCGCACACCGCAGCCAGGCCCCGGCGCCGGCGCTGGGGGATGTTCGCCTCCCCGGGAAGGGGAAGCCAGGGCGGCTGAGCCTGGGGGGCACAGAGGTGGCGAGCTGGAGACATCGGTGCCGGCAGGGTGGCTGGGCCTGCGGTCACGGCTGGGGCAGGAGACACTCGGCGCTGCCCGGGGGTGGTGGCCACGAGCGGTGCCCGGTGGCGCTGGGGGCGGTGGCGATGGCCATGGCAGTGAGGAGCGCCGTGCTGAGCCTGGCGAAGTCCAGGCGATGAGAGTGGCCATGAAGACGGTGATGATGATGATGATGATGATGATGATGATGAGGGTGATGTTGGCGATGGTGGCGATTGAGGGTGACGTTGGAGGTGCCGATGGCGGTGGCACCGGGCGGGAGAGGCCGGAACGGCGGAGGCCGTGGCAGCGATGGGGCAGGCGGGGGTGCCGGACGGCGGCGGGGCCGGGGGGCGGTGGCGGGGCCGGGGATGCCAGGTCGTGGTGCCAGATCGGGGGTGCCCAGATGGGGTGCCAGGCCGGGGGTGCGAGGCCGGGCGTGGAAGGTCGGGGGTGCCAGGTTGTGGGTGCAAGGTCGGGGTGCCAGGCCGGGGGTGCCAGGTTGTGGGTGTCAAGTCGGGGTGCCAGCTCGGGGTGCCAGCTCGGGGTGCCAGGTCGCGGTGCCAGCTCGGGGGCGCGGGCGGCGGCGCGCGTGTGCGCGCGTGTGCGCGCGGCCCCTCCCCAGCCCATTGATGAAGCGGGAGCGCTGCAGAGGGGTGGGAACGGCCCGGGTGACGTCAGGCGGCCCCTGGCCAATCAGCGGCGGCGGCGAGGGCCGGGAGTGTGAAAGCATGAATGAAAAGTGCCGCGCGCCGCTCCCCCCGGCGCAGAGGCTGCGGGCAGCGGCTGCGGGCAGCAGGTACGAGCCGAGCCGAGCCGAGCCGAGCCGAGCCGAGCCGAGCCGAGCCGAGCCGAGCCGAGCCGAGCCGAGCCGAGCCGGGCCAGGCCGGGCTGAGCCGAGCCGAGCCGAGCCGAGCCGAGCCGAGCCGCCGGCAGGGCCCCGGCCCCCGCGCTGGCAGCGCTCCGCTCCGCTCCGCTCCGCTCCGTGGGAGAGGCGCGGGCGAGGGCGGAGGAGCCGCGGGGTCTCGGCGGAGCGAGGGCTCCGCGCCTCCCCGCAGCGCCGCGGGTGAAAGAGGGATGCAGGTGAAGCGGGGATGGAGCGGAGCAGGGCGCTCGGCGAGGGGAGGGACGCGGGGGCGGAGGCGGGCGGGAGGGATGCGGGGTGCCACGGGGAAGGAGAGGGATGCGGGTTCCTTCCCCGAGGAATGGAGGGATGCGGGCTGCCCTGGAGAGGAGGAACGGCGCGGGGGATGCGCGTTCCTCCCCGGAGGAAGGAAGGGTGGAGGGACGCGGGTCACTCTGGAGAAGGAGAATGAGGGTTCCCCCCCCGCCCCCGGAGAAAGGGAGGATGGAGGGAAGCAGAGCCCCCGAAGCGAGGACGGAGGGATGCGTGTTCCCCGCGAAAGAAGAAAGGACGGAGGGATACGGAGAGAGGAAAGCGAGGGATGCGGTTCCCTGGCGGGGGAAAGCTGCGCTCTCCCCCTGAGCGAACGGAGGGATACGGGTCCGGTCCCTGCCCGAGATGCGCGGTCCTTGCTCAGGGCCGGGGTCCTGAGCCGCGAGCAGGAGTCGCTCCCTTCCTTCTTTCCTCCCTTGCATCCCTTTCATCATTTCCTCTGTGTTTTCTGTGTTTGTTCATCGCTATTCCCCCAGATCTTGGCTGAATCCAAAGCATCACAAGTTACTATTTATATTAACCGGCAGGTTTTTCTCGCAGTCATTTTGTTTGGAGAGCGTTAAACGCATTTGTGGGTGGGGAAATGTCCTTTTGGTCTTTTATGCATATTTTAAGTTGTGGGCGCAAATTATATTTGCTTTGATTATTACTACTTCGAATGCATTAATTTGATAGTTATTAAAAATAATGCGGGCTCAATTCTCGGCACCTGCAGAATATCATTTGGTTTGCAAATGAAACAAATTGAAACTCGGCAGAAAATAGGCAGCCCTTTGCGTGGTTATCCTGCAATTCTGCTCCAAATTGCGTTTCCTAGGGGCCTGATCCTGCCTGTCCCAGCGATGCTCAGGACTCTGTGCCCTGGGCTGCTCGGGCTCCAGGGCTGTAGCCGCGCGAAGATTTGGTGGATCTGGCTGCTAATATTTGCATCTCTTTTTATTCGTTTTCCTCCCTCGTTCCTTCCTTAAAAGCCACGTGCCCCCCGAGCCCCTGGAGAAGAGGAGGTTGGCTTTTTCCTGCTGATGCTGTAGACTCCAGGGGTTGGTTGTTATCTTTGGTTATCTAGCTGTATGAGTGCTGTCGATTCTTCATAAAGCTAGATAACCGAAAGTAAAAATAACCCCATTACACGCCTGAGGAGGATGTGGAGAAGAAAGGAAATTCATCAAAAAGGAAGAGGAGGAAAAGAAAAATATATTTAAAAAAAAAAAAAAGAAAGAAAAGAAACAAAAAAAAAAAAAAAGAAGAGAAAGGAAATGAGAGGCGGAAAAAATGGGGAAAAAGACAACTTTCAGAGACTGGAATTAAAACCCGAGGTAGGATTTTTTTTTTTTTTTTTTTTTTTTTTTTTTTTAAAGAACCTATTTGCCTCCTGTGATTTTTAAGAGTTTTTACTGATTCTGGGCATGCGAAGAAACCGTCTGTGTTGAGAAAGACAAAGATGTTGCCCCGCTCTCTCCTCGGCCGTTAACTGTAATTGAATTAACAAAGTAAAACTTCCAATCAGATTATGAATTAGTTAAGCCCAGGACCCAGACTACAGATCAAGGATGAACTTTCATTGCATAACCAGTCATAGAGCATCAGAGAATCCATAAATCAATACAGATTACTGTGTTGGATTATCTGTTTAATAAAGCAGCAACAGAGCAATGTTTATTAATGGTTGTTTTGCAAATACGAGTGCTGGATTCTTTTTCCTTTTTTTTTTTTTCCTGCCTTCCCTCCCCCCTCTTCCCTATCTGTTATACAGATCCATAAATTTTCCTCCCTGACAGCTCTAACTTGATATCAGTATTAGCAAGAAGGATATGGTGATTTGTAAAATGGTTTCTCGCAGTTTTCTTTGTTTTTCTTCCCTCGTGTCTCTATCCAAATGTTTCCTTTCTTCTTTTAACCCTTTTGTTTATGAATGTTTCTTTGAACGGACTCAAGGTTCTAATTTGGGGATTTACAAGGGAAATTTTATATATATATATATATATATTTATATATATATGTGTATATATATATAAAACTTGTGTGTGGAACCGCATGACACTAATTGGGGAACTTGATTTTGCCTAATTTATCTTCTCTGCAAATTGGTGCTGGTTCTTCTCCCTCTTTAACGGATTATGCGTCAGCCTCTTCCTTATGGAAACTGGGATTTTTAATCTGCTCTACCGTGGAAGGGAATTTTGAGTCACAGAGGTGAAACTGGGTGCTCCCCACTTGCTTTTAGTAATCAGACTGGGTGCCTCAGATGCCACCTACAAATCACAGCGACCGGTTTGAAAAGGTGTCTTGATCTTGCTTAGAAGAACACAAAGATCTCATGGTGGATTAAGAGGAAATAATTTCAGAATGGTGATTCTAAGGAGGAAAAAAAAAAAAACCCAAAAACCAAAACCAAAAAAGACTTTATAATAATAAAGAGCTAGTGTGGGTGATGGCACCTGAACTAATTTTGGAAAGGAGCAATTAGAGCTTGGTGACTTTATGGAAACCCTCTTGTGAGAGATGTAGCAAGGAGCTGACTTTTGACCTGTGCTGGACCCGCTCGTTTCGCTCACGTGCTCATTGAGGTCTTTAAAAAACCCGAAAGGGCAGAAGGAGCTGTCCCTGGCGCTTCCTTCGGGGAAGGGCTGTAGTGCTGGGTGTGACATGAAAAGATTTATCCTGCTCATATGAATGCTTGGAATTAATAAACAAGGTCTTATTCCCCCTCACCCGCGGCCCCGTAATTCGGAATAATTTAGCACACGTGTTGAGTGGAGTTCCGGAACGATCTGCTCGGGGAAAGCTTAGGGAGAACCTTCTTTCCCTCTTCCCGTTGAGGTTCTGCCATTGTTCCTGGTGCTGCCAGTGGCAGGGATTTTGGGGAAGTTTTTTACAGGCTCTTGTTGGATTCCCTGCTGCTGCTCCCCGGGGGCAGTGAGGTGCTGCTCTCCTGGCCAGGCTGTCTGTCCCCAGCCAGAGAGGGACATTGCAGAGGACAGGGCAACAGGGAACCTGCTCCAGGAGCTTTGCTCCGTGGGCAGGGAGAGCAGCCTCCAAGGAAGGAGAGACCTCCTCCGTGGATGCTCACACGCCGAGCACCTCAGGGTGGAGTTGGACACCCTTGGCTTCGGTGACAAAGCGGTGACGAAGCTCCCCGCACCGAGCTCTCCTCACTCATCCTTCCCAGGCAGACTGAGCCAGGAGAACATCCTGGGTGGCCACCACCCAGCCGGGCTGGTGGTCCAGGATGTGTCCGTGGGCAGGCGTCGGCGCCGAGCGGCGGCCCAAGGCGCGGGTGTGAAGGGGCGCGGCGCCTCCAAGGGGGACGAGGGCCTCTTATTGGGGGTGAGCCCTGGGCAGCTGCCATGTGCCATCCCCCATTGGCCCGTGGCTTCCCTCGAGGAGGGGAAAAGTGCCTTTTCTCCAATCAGGGGCTGGGAGCGGTGCTGTGGGAGCAGCTTTTGGTGCTCCGGGGTGACCAATCCCGGGCTGCGCGGCGCTGCCATAGGCTGGTCCGGATGGTGTCACTTCTTGGCTGTAACAAAGGCATGAGCAGGAGTGGGGGGATGTAAACTGGGACGAGGATGAAAGTCCTCCAAGAATTTAGCAAACCATGTGTGGAGGGCCTGGAGCCAGGGGCAGGAGGTGCCTGTGTTGGTTGGCGATGGAGAGGGTGGGTTTAGAGCCCACCAGGCCCAAGTTGACTCTGTGGAGCTCTTGCACCTCATTCCCAGCTGCAAGAAGCTCCCTTTAAAATGCTTGTGACCCCCGCTGCCATTCAGGGACGTGGTGACACTGTGGGGCTAAATCCGTGCTCATCACCCATCCCTTTGTGTTCCCAGCCTGGAGGGAGATGGGAATCGGTTCCAGCTCCCTCATTGCCCCTCAGCCCTTGGAGGTTCCTGGTGCCACAAGCTTCGCTGCGGTCTCTGGGTGCTGTTGGAGCACGTCACTCTTTGTCTGGGTGGAATTTCTTTTGAATTTGAGTTTTTGTTGCGTGGGGGTAACCATTTCCAGTGGCGGGAGTGTCTGCGCGACTGTGAGCTGGTCTCTCTCCAAGGGCTTTGGAATAGCCTTGCAAATAGCTGATTTTTAATTTTTTTTTCCCTTTTTTTTTCTCCCTGATTTACTCCTGGAGTGCTCCAGCAGTAAGCCCCGTGTGTTTGCGTGACATTGATCCAAATTGCAGTTTACATGTGGCCGTTTAAGCTTGCTTGGACACTGTGATTTGACTGGTTAACACTCAGCACTGTCTACTCCGCTCTCCCTTCTGGCCACATAACTGCTGGAGACATTAATAGGAGACACACTCGTTTGGGAGCGAGGTATCAGCTCTCCACATCGTTCTCTTGCGTAGCAGCACTTTGGAATTGGGGGGGAAAAGGGAGAAAATGCAATCCCGATTTTTCTGTGATTCGGTGAGCCGTTGAGGGGAGCGAGCCCATGCAAATATAATTGTTGAAAATTATTAATTTCCCTCAGTGGATCCCCTTTAGCTTCTGTCTTTAATGCTAGTGTTGGCAGTGCAGAGCAGTTTGTTGCTGAGGCCAAAACCCTCTCGTGGAAGCGCTGCGGGTCAGGGACTGGCAAAAGGGCAGAAATTCTTGTGCTGGTTGGTACTGCCAGTGGATATGAACTTTTGCTTCGTGACGGATAAAATGTGTATATTTTTTACATTTCGTGTTTGAAAATTCTCAGCCCGGAATGATGAAAAGTAGCTTAAAAAAATGCTGCTTTTTTTAAAAAAAAAAATCATGATTTTATAGCGTCTGAGGAAAATAGACATTTCCCCACGGAGGGAATTTTTTTGCTAGCCTTTTACAGTTTTAAATTGGAAACAAAAGGAGGCCCTGATGGCTCAAGCCCTTTGGTCCATGAAGTGTCCCTTGTCCTCCCAGCACAGTCCCATGCACCCTGGCTTGGGCAGGTGTGGAGCAGCACTGCAGGGCCACCACAAAGGAATCCCACCAACACAACAGGAATTTGCATGGATCCGTTTCGTTTCGAAACGCACTGTTTTAATTCCTTCCCACAAGCAGCGGCAGCTGGATTTGGAGGGAGAGGAGATGGTTTTTAGGGACGCTCTCCCAGCAGGGCTGGCAGCCCTGTGGTGGTGACAGTCCCAGCACCAATCCTCAAAGCTCCGCTCTTTTTGGGGTGCTGCCTGGCCCAGCTGGTCGAGCTGGGTTTGGGGGCACCTCTGTGCCTAGAAAAGCCCGAGGGCTCTGCCAGGGGAACCTACAGGGTCAGAATGCTGATGGAAGCCTCCAGCTGCCCGTCCGGGGCTGAGAGGGGAGCACATCTTTGTGCTGAGAACAGAGTCTTCCCTCTTCAAACAATCAGGGCTTCAAACCCCTGAGCGTTTTCAAGGGAGCGATTTTTATGTCGGGATTATGATCAAGCGGCTGAGTGGGCGCGCTAAGCCGCCATAGGAACCAGATCAGGCCCTGCTTTAATTTCGGCGGTGTGTGGGAACCGAGGCCGGGGTGATGCTCGGGATGAACCGGCCGGGCTCTGGGCCCCGCTGCCCCCGGCTCGGGGCTCAGCCTGCGGCAGCGTGGGCATTCCCATCTCCTCCTCGTCCCCAGCGTGGCTTTGCCCATCGGGTCTGGCGCTTGGCGGGGCGCTCTGCCAAGATTTGGGGTGATTTTGGGCTGGTCGGTGCCCATTTTTGTGTGGCAGGAGAGGAGATTTCTTGCATCACCCGAACGCGGTGCTGCCCAGCGCACCGGGCCGGGCGCTCCCCCGCACCCTGCCCGGGGGAAAGCGGGCGGCAGCGCCCCGAGGGGGGTCCAGCTAGAAGGAAAACGATGAGCTGCGTGCTCCTGGGGCTGCTGAGGAGCCGGGAGCCGGCGGGCAGGTCGCTCAGACGCAGCCGGGGTGATTGGATGTGAAAGCGGAGCTCGGCTCTCGCCGCTCGCTCTGCCAGCTCCGCTCTCCCATCGCCGCGGCCGCCGCAGGTTTTGCTGGCCCCGGCTCGTGCTGCCGCCATGCCGGGGTGGGGAGGGATAAATACAGTCCTGGAGCCGCGTTCCGGATTGCCCGGAGGGATTTTCGGGGACAGATATAGAAAGGGACGTGTGCGTGTGAGTCCTGCAGCCTCTCGCCGGCCGGGCCGGGGAAGGGGCGGCGGCCGCGGGCAGGATGGGCTGCGGGCAAGGCTGGCATGGCCCTGGGCGGTTCTGCCCGAAAAGAGATGGGAAACTTTGTTTTAGGGTGCCGGCTGAGGAGAGGGATGCCCGAATCCTGGGATTATGGCTGGGGGTGTCTGTGTGGGGTGATCCTGGACAGCCAGTCCCGCTGAATCTGGTTATCAGTGGATCACAGGCTCCTGCTCACCGTGTAACCCCAGGATTTATCCTGCTGCAGCTGGGAGCAGCCTGGGACCTGGCATCTGTGACTGCACGGCTGAAGCTGTGTAATCCTCACCCAGCATCCACGGCCAGGGCTCGAGCTCGGACTTTGACAGCCCAGGCTAGGTGTAAAAATAATCGTAATTCCACTTCCAGGGGTTTGAATTTTGCTGCAGCAGGGACAAAAGGAGCAGGGCCAGGATGCTGGTGCAGGAGGAGGGAGCATCCATGTTGGGTGCATCTGCTGGCTTTAGCTGCTTGGTCTCGTGTGATGCATTTTTACAGGCAAAGGACATGAGGTGGAGCTTGCTCTGGGATAGGGAGAAAACGCAGCTCTCGGAAGGGGGGAAAAAGTGCTGATTAATAAGTGTTGGGAATGAAAAAGACAGGATACTCATTGGTGGTGGACTGGCCTGGTTTCGAGCCCTGTGTGGCTCCAGGGGGCTGTTGGCTCATCTTGTGGCCTTGCATTGTTTAGGTCAAGGCGGGTAAATCAGGTTTAATTTGACCTTCAGCAAGTTCCTGCCTGCTGGAAGCTCATATTTTATTGGAAAAAAAACCCAAAAAACCCAACAAAACCAAACAGAAACCAAAACAAAACCAAAAAACAAACAAACAAACAAACCCGACCAAAAAACCAAACAAGCAAACAAAAAAAGCCCCCCAAAAACCAACCAAACCACAAAAGCTTTTCTGGATCAGTGTGTGAGCTCTGGGAAAGGGAAAGGGAGTCCTTCAGATCCTCTTCACCCTTTTGGAGGCACAGAATGCTCTTTGGGAAGGAGGAAGGGTTGTCCCTAAGGAATCTGCTTTGTTTCATCGATCTATTCCCCTCCGTCTTTAGTAAATTCCTGCTGTTTTGGTTGCGTGAAATGTTCTGCTTTTACAGTATTCCATAGGAGGGGATTGTTTTAGGGATTCCTGGGCTGAAGCAGGCAGGAATGTGTCGGAGCCAAACAACCTTCCTCTGGCACCGGCAGGCACCAGCTGCTTGGGAGGAAAGTGCTTGAAACCCTACAATTATGGGATAATGTATTCCAAGAGAGTTTCTTGGCTTTCCCTTCCTGGCCTGGAGAGTTTGTATTCCCTCCCTGGTCCTTGTAAAACGTTGCTGAACTTGGATGTTCTCGTCACCTGCTCCTCCACGGTGCCGGGAGCGGGGACGATCCCGCAGCAGCAACTGGCAGGGCTTGGGGCTGGGCAGGAGGGGAAAAAAAAGCCACATTTTCTGGCATTTGCTTTGAATTCTGTGACTCTGCTCGTGGCGGAGGATATCTTATCTTTGAAAAGATCTGGGGGGACCCCGGGTCCCACAGCCCCAGTATGGAAAAGCGACGGGGAGTTAACAATAGAACTTGGGTTGTTCAAGGGAATCAGGCACGGAATTCACTCAGGAACGTTGGTTAATCCTGCAGGGCACTGGCAGGATCCAGAGGAGTTTCCTTCCAGCTGGGGCCTGGCCAGGAGGTGCAGCAATTGTCCCCTCTGGCTGGGGGCAGGTTTGAGGGCTGGGGACTGGAGAGGGACCACGATTTTGCAGGCAAACTCCAGCCCTGGGAGATTTTTCTCTCTTCTTTCCCTCTGTTTTGCCTTAAAAAAAACCAAAACCCAAACCCTGCTAACAAACACACGTACGTATTTTTCTTCTTTTGAATGAAAAAAGGTCTTTCCAACGTTCAACCCACCCGTGTGCAGGAGCAGGGCTGGCTCTTTCTGGAGGCAGAGCTTTCCCACGGAGCTGTGCATCCCCTGGCTGCTCTTTGCTGCAGAAAATCCCTGATTTTTGGAGCGGGAGGAAGCCTGTCCGGCCCCTCTGACCAGCTCGGATCCCAGGATCGGGACAAGCTGGCAGAGATTCCGGAGTGAAAGCAAGCTGCCTCCCTCCTCTGGTGCGAGGGATGGCCACGGAGCAGGTTGCCATGGAGAACGGGGATTATTCTGCGTGTGTGTGTGTACAGGCTGGGGGGGAATATCGTAATATTTTATTTTTTTTTATTAAAAAAAAAACCCCCATTTCTGCTGGAGTACGATGCCGTCAGCGGCCGTGCTCGCCCGACCTTGGGAGCTTCAACCTCCAACCCCAGCCCCATCCCCTCCTCCCCTGCTGCTGCTGCCCCAGCCCCTCCATCGGACTCTTATCTCCAATAATCCCCCCGTAAGAGGGCTTTCTGCTTGTTATGACACCCAGTGAAAGCGTGGGAGAAAGATCCTTTCTTCGCCCTTGTCCTCCACAGCCAGCCACTAGCCTGAATGGGAGGCTTTTTTGTGTCTCTGTGTGCCTGACTAATTGAGCTGAAGGACTTGCGTCTGGAAGGGCTTGAAAGGGACTTTTGTTGCTGCTGCGGAGTTTGTGGAAGGCGAATGAGCCCTGCTTTCTTAGGGAACGCGGGTCCTGGGCAAATTTGACTCTCGAGTGCTCACGCCTCCCAGTTCTTTGGGAAAATAAGAAAAAAAAAATGTGGTGGGATTGGATTTTTTTTTTTTTTTTGTGTTGTGTGTGGGGTTTTTTGGGGGTGATTTTTTCTTTTTTTTTTTTTTTTGGAGCACTATTGGCAGCCCCGGGCGCTGGAGAATTGAGTCTGGCCCAAAAAAAAAAAAAAAAAAAAAAAAAAAATACAAACCACCCTGGCCCCGGGAAGGTTGAGCTGGCTGTGAAAAAAACGGCTGGGTGAGATGAGTTAAAACTGGCTAAAAATAACAGTATCAGAAGCCCTCCAAAAATAACAGTATCGAGAGCCCTCGCCTCCAAAAATAACAGTATCGAGAGCCTGGGCCTCCTACAGTTTTCAACGCTGGATAATCCAACCCCAAATCTTCTCTAGGATTCCATGGGAAATTCCTTTGTGGTCCAAGGATGCTTTCACATCCCGTGTCACCCTGAAGAGGAGATGAGCACCAGCCATCACAAGGCACTTTAAGTGGCTGCTGCAAAATTCCTCTTTTCCTCTTGGCCTTAGCAGGAGTGCTGAAAAGTTTGGTTTCTGCCTTAAAGTGCTTTGGTTGGTGCCAGGTGATGCCCAGGTGGCTCCTGGCAGCACCGGTGGCAGTGTGGGCATGCAGGAAGGAATCTCTCCTCTACCTGTGACAGCCCCAACCCCAAATCTTCCTTAAAGCAGCCAACACCTTGCGTGGTAGGAAAACCAGGAGGTTTTGCCACAGGGATTTGGGGATTTAGAGGCTCTTTTCCACTGGGAAGTTTGGTTTGGGACACCTGGAGTGTCATCCCTGTTGGTATCTCCCGCTGCACTTTCATTCCCATCATGAGAATTTGGTGTTTCCACGTGTCCAAGGATATTTTCTTGTTGTCTTTGCTAATTTTTCATGACCCTGAATTCCTTCAAGGACCTTCTCCAGCCTGTCTTTTCCCCATGGTGTGGCTGTGCAAAGCCTACTGCTAAGTGTCTCTCCTGGAAAACGTCCTCTGGCAAGGAGGGCACGTGGGGTTTGAGGGGAAAATGGGGCTTTTGAGGCACAGGACTTCTTGGCATCTGGCAAAGAAGGCTTTTGAAGCGGCTTGTGGGAGAAATGGGGAAGAAAGTGGCTGTATGGGGTCACTTTGCTCCTGTTGCTCATTTCCCATGGAAGGTGCAGCCCCTCCTCGTTGAGAAGCCGCTTGGAATGATTGTCTATAATATATTTTCAATGACTATATTTCCACTGTAATTTCTCAACACCTCCCCCCCTGCCCTTCTTCCTTTATTCCAGAGATCTTGCAGGTCTCTCCGTACGAGGAATTGCTGTGGAAGCTGCCAGGGTTCCTTCCATCCCCGTGTGGATAAACCCTCACAGGGAGTGTTATTGATTTTTAATGACAAAGGGTTAAAATGTATTGAAAATTGTATTTTTAAGTGGGTCATGTAGAGGCTGCAAATGCCCAGGGCACCTCTTGTCCCACCCTGTGCCCTGAGGATGCAGTTGGGTGTCTTCAGGGGTTTTTCCAGGGCCAAAGAGGTGCAACAAGGGTGGGGGAAAACCAGAACGAACGGGTTTGAAACAGATGTGGAAACGAGTGGTGAAATTTGGTAGAGAGGGAAGGGGAAGGCAAAGAGAGCTGAATGAACAGGAGGCCTTCTTAAAAAAAAAAATAAATCAAAAATCTAAAAATCACTTTAGGAGATGGGGCCAAGCCCCTTTGCATGTGATTCCACCTGGAGTTTTTAAATCCAGCAATTTCTGCACTGCTTTCTGCCAACCTTGTGCTAAACTCAACCTTGGTTTTGTGTCCTGCAGCCCGAGGCCCGTCCTGCCGCAGCTCCGGGGACGCCCAGGACACCAGGTATTTGTTAATGCATCCTGACCCCTTCCTGGGCCGGGGAATGACAATTTCTGGGTGTTTGGGTGCTCATGAGGCAGCATCTGAGGAGTTTGTCCTGTCAGCCCCACGCCAGGATAAGGCAGTATTGATTATTAGTGATGAGCAGTTCCCAGCCACGCTGGGCATTGTTGTGCCCCCAGCACCCTCCAGCCCTTTTTAATATATATTTTATACATATATATAGTGTGTCTGTATGTTTGTTAGTTGGTTTTTGATATATGCTTTCCAATAACTAATTAAAAAAAGAGAAAAAAAATCACCCAATTCCACTTTTTGGAATGATGTGTGAACTTGGAAATTGGGGCTTGGAGTCAAAACAAGATGAGGCAAGCAGAGCAAGGTTCCTGCTCCAATGGGTTGGAGGCCAGAAGATGAAAAGAAACCCAAAATACAGGTGCCTTTTTAAAAATATTGCTATTTTTATATTTTTAATTTTTTTAAATTTTATTTTTCGTCGGGAAAGGGGTTTGCCAAAGTGCACACCTCAAGTATATTTTACCCTCTTCAAAAGCTTTATTATGCTGGAACCAGCTTAATGAAATAAAAGGGTTTATTTCTTTTATAATTGACCAGTAGTTCTGGGCTCATGCGTTTCAGAGCACAGCAAAGTGACTTTAAACCAGTAATTTTTGTGGTGTCTCAAACCAAACCCCTAAAAATTCAGAAATTCTTGTCCTTGCACAGATTATTGCTGCTGCAATTAACACCTTACAGCTCAAACAACAAGAGATTTTGAGCAGATTGGGAAAAAAGATCAAATGTAAAAGGAGGTATAGAAAAAAACCAGAAAAATCAGGAGGTTTTGGAACAGACAAGGAATGATTCTCGGACAAAACACAGCAATAATCCCAAAGTGCTTTATTATTGTGAATCAATACGATGTTGCTATAAAATATTTGGAATTCTGCCCTGCATCTATTTCTCTGTAATATTCATAATTCCTGCAATCCCAACATTCAGTGAGCATGAGGTCACTACCTGGAATTTCCTTGTTTCAGTCCCCAGCCCTGGGGCCTTCTCGTCCTTGGCGCAGGGTTCAGGAATCAGGATTTTTACAAAGGTCTGGAGGAGTGGGGCACTGATACCACTCACAGAATTTTGAATGCACTGTGGGCATGCCAGGATGCTGGACAGGTTACAGGGATGTGGATTGGGACCCCAGTGCTGCCCCTGCCACCCTCTGCTCCTCCCTCCCTCTCTCCCCGGAGGACCACGGGCTCACCCAGCACTGGGGGAAATCGGAATTTAATTTTTTTTCCTCCATTGAAACACTGGGGGCAAAAAAAAAAGAAAAAGAAAAAGGAGGAAGAATGGAATCTTGGTGCGTTTTGTGACTTTGTTCCCAGCAGAAGAAGAGCCAAGGCCAGCCCAGTGAGCGGGTTCGATGTGAGCAGCCAAACCCTTGTGGCTGCCAGGACCCTTCTCTGCTGCACCACCGGAGGGTTTCACCTGCTGCCAAGAGCGGCCTGCTCCTCTTCTTTCCCTTCCCTTCCTTTTCTTTTCCAGCCTTTCCTTTATTTTCTTACCAGATATTTGTTTTATTTAATTTTTCCATTTAATTTTTAATTTTCCTTTTTCTTTATTTTCCTTTTAATTTTCCCTTTTATTTTCCGTTCATTTTCCCTTTTAATGTTTCATTTCCCTTTCGTTTTATTTTTCCTTCTTGTTGTTGTTGCCGTTGTTTTCCTGTATTTTTTCCTTTGTTTTCTCTTCCCGTTTTAATTTCCATTTTTTCCCCCCGAATTTCGCGCTTAAGCCTGCTTTGTCTTGTCTCCTGCTGGAACGTTTAACGAAGGGCCAGCCGCTCCCACGCCAGTAGGGTTTTTTTTATTGTTGTTGTTGGTATTTTCCTGATGCTTTGTTCCACCCTCCCCACCTCGGCGCCCATCGAGGGGTGCGGGTCGGGGTGCCCACCATGGATGGGGAAGCACAAAGCCCCAAGGAAGACACGAGGGCTCTTGTTATCCGGGCTGTGCAGGAAAGAGTTAACCCATTAGAAATTCCGAGCCCTTCTTCCGATAGTTAAACCTGATTTGCATGCATTTGCATAATGAATGTCATTTGCATTCTTGGAGGTTGGCTACTTCTGTGGGAAAAGTCAAAGCGGGATTGCGGGGAGGGTGAAGGGGGGTCGGCGAAGAAAGAAGGGAAGATTTTTTCCCCGCACCCCCGCGCATCCCTGCCCCTCGCCATCCTCACCCAAACGCTCTTTTCCTTCCCCTCTTTCCCCCCATTTTCCCCCCTCGAGGCCTTCCTGCCTTCTCCCTTCCGCAGGACACAAAGGCAGCCATCGCTGGCTAGGCCGTGGCGAGGCCAGGCGCATCCTCTCCCGCTTGCCCCCCTTCCCCTCCTTTAATTTCTGCCTCTAATTCCATCTTGGCTCCCGTTCCCGGCGCCCTCGCGAGCGGGGGGCTGCGGCCCCGGCCCTCCCCTCCCCGTGGGTGCATGCGTGCTGAGGGGAAGGCAAGGTGGGAGCCACCATTTTAGGCAGCTGCTGTGTAAAATGGCCGATTCCCCTCGGCCGGGCCCAGCCGCGCGGGCGGGAGCGTTCCGGCGGCTTCCATCACGTTCCGGCGGCTTCCATGGGATGGGACGGAGCTGCTTGTGCTGCTTCGGGTGCTGGGGCCTCGCTACGGAGCCTTCGGCCTCGAGGGGCTCATCCCGGCCTCGAGGGGCTCATCCTGGCCTTGAGGGGCTCATCCTGGCCTCACCATGGGGCCTTCAGCCTCGAGGGGCTCATCCCATCCTCGAGGGGCTCATCCCGGCCTTGCCGCGGGGTCTTTGGCCTCAAGGGGCTCATCCCGGCCTTGAGGGGCTCATCCTGGGCTTCAGCCTCGGGGGGCTCATCCTGGCCTCGCCATGGGGCCTCTGGCCACGAGGGGCTCATCCCGGCCTTGCTGTGGGGTCTTTGGCCTTAAGGGGCTCATTCTGGCCTTGAGGGGCTCATCCTGGCCTTCAGCCTCGAGGTGCTCATCCCGTCCTCGAGGGGCTCATCCCGGCCTTGCCGTGGGGTCTTTGGCCTCAAGAGGCTCATCCTGGCCTTGAGGGGCTCATCCTGGCCTCGAGGGGCTCATCCTGGCCTCACCATGGGGCCTTCGGCCTTGAGGGTCTCATACCGGCCTCACCCCGGCGCCTTCAGCCTCAAGGGGCTCATCCCAACCTCGAGGGGCTCATCCCGGCCTTCGGCCTCGAGGGGCTCACCCCAGCCTCACCGCGATTTGGGATTTCCCTCTTCCCACCGTAACTGGGGTGTCGCAGCCACAAAACCCCCCAGCCAGCCCACACCCCCAAATCAGCCTCTTTTCACCCCGTCTCCAGGTTTTGCACCACCAAAGGCAGGCCTATGATATTTTTTTGCCGCATTTTTAAAAAATTATTGTACAAAATACCCTCCGTGCCCGCTGTGGGGCTTGAGGCTTGGCCGCAGAATTTTTTTCCTAGATGCACTAGATGACATTTCATTCTTTGTGTACTGTGATAACATTAGTGAAACAGCTGTTTAATAATTTTATTTTTTTTACCCCTCCTCCTTCTTTTGGACTAGAAAAATTCAATAGCCTCATTTTTTTTTTCCTGTTGCTGAAACCATTTCATGGCTGTTTGAGGAAGGGGAGAAGAATCAACGTGGAACAAGAGGGCCTTCAACCCCTTCTGTGTGCCATGGGCTTCACCTGGCCCAAGTGATCTGTGGGCACAAAGTTATTGTGCTCAGGGTTAATCTGAGGGAGGGGAAAAAAAAAATCTCTTCCCACAACTGGTGGGAAGTGATTAATTTTACTACAGCACCTGAAATATATTGGGGTGTTTTATCTGAAGACTCGTTGCAAGAGGTTTGCGGTTTAGGTGAAAATCTTGGTGTTCCACGAGGCCGCGTTTGTTGTTCTTTTTAATTTCTCCCCATCCCTCTGTTGCCATGAGACCTGGAAACTTAAAAGCCTAAATATGCTAAGTGAGTTTAACCCTGGTGTGACGGGAATTTTGAAAGCAGATTAAAACCAACTCAAAATTTATCCCTGGAAGAAAAATAAACCACTTTTTTTTTTTGCTTGCGGGCTGACGCCGCAGTCGCAGACACACCTGGCTGGGGCAAGCCCCGTGGGGAACGTGGCTGGGCTGGGCTCCAGCCTGGTCCCTGGTGGGGTCTGTGGGGTGGGAAGGGACAGGGGAAGGGGGGACTGTCACTGCTGCAGCCCTTTAGCTGGGGAGGGCCACGCGCTCCACTCTGCCTGCCAAACGTGCTTAGTCAGGAATGGGAAATACTTCCCTAAAACTTGCAAAAATGCACTAAGGCTCTTAGCTCTCGGGCTAAGCTGCAGCTGCTTAGTCCATTTCTCACTGCTTTTATTTATAAACTTCAGGCTGTGCTGGGGGGATTTTTTTTTTCCCCTTCCTTTTTTTCTGGTTCTTTCCCTGGGATGGGGCACGGGAACGTGTTGGAAGCAGAGGATGGGTCTCCTCACTCACTGGCTTGGCACCATTGAATTTTCACAGGGTCAGATTGCCTCTGATTTCTGCAGTGTTAGAGATGATTTATGGGATTAACGGCCAGCAGAACAAGGTCTTTCTCTGGCCCTTCCTGAGTCAAACCCTGTCAGCTCTGCACTGGCTGTCCAAATCCACGTGCAGCCTGTGAGCAGCCGTGGCTGGAGGCAGAGAAATCTTAAACTAGCAAACCAAAACCACTACGTACACATGGAAAGTACATAAAATGAATGTTAATATATTATTAAAATAGAAACCAATTCTGTAAGGATATTCCAAAGCTTCCAAAGGGAAGCTCACTTTTGGTATTTTCAAGCAGGGATGAGCAGCGCTGGAGCTTTTTCACTTGGTTCCTGCTGCACCGAGGGTGGCAGTCACAGCGTGCATCCCGAGAGGCTCCTCCTTTGGTCCAGGACTCTTCCCTCAGTGGGAACCAAAGTGCTCGGGACAGCCAGGATAAATCCTCCCAGCCTCAGGGGGCTCTGGGCTGGGCTTTGGCTTTGGGCCTTGGTGCAGCAGTCCCTGCCCTGGGCAGGGAGGAGAGCACAGCTCCCCAGAAGACAAAGAAACAATAAAGAAGGTGGGGTTTTTTGAATTGCATTTAGAGTTTTTTTGTACTGTTTGTAGCTTTTTGAGTATCTGGAATTGGTTTTGCTACACAACTGCAGTGAGGTGCTGGCTGGCACCGCAGCTGGCGGGGATAGGGAATGGCGCAATGAGAAATTTCAAATTTCATTTCATTTCAAATTTCGTTGTATTTCAAACAACCATTTCAAATTGCCCCAGAGCAGACCCCAGCTTCTCTTGCTCCCTACAAGGCTAAGGCCCCACAGAGGCATGTCAAATTAGGAAACCAGCCCAGTTTCAGAGATGCTGAGAGTTTTCCAGACGAATTCTCTCTTCCTCGTTCCCCTTCCGTGTCAGAAGCGTGGCTGTAATCTCCCTGTCCTGATGTAATCCAGCCAGAGAACACGGGTCTGACATTTAACATCCTCTTTTCTCTCTCTTGCCAGGCTGGACGTGGGTTCACCCTACCTGCTGCTCATTTTCTGGCTGACAAATTGTCTCTGGCCCTGGTGAGAGTTCATGGGCACATCCTGGTAAGGGGATTTTTTTTTAAATTTTGGGTTTTTTTAAGAAGTGTTTCCCTAAATTTACACTGGGTCTGGCACCAGCAGGCTGCTGGGATGGGCTGAGTGTCTCCAAGGCAAGTGCTTGGGGACTGGTGAGAGCTCATGGTGGCCACATGGTGAGGAAAAGAGGAGCCAAAATCTCTGTGGTCACCAGCACCTTCCTTGCTGACCACTTGGCACGAAGTGTCAAACATCTGGGTTTTTTCTGTGTTTAACATCTGTTTTTTGTGGGTTTGTTAACTCGTAATGCCCAAGTCCTGAGGGACGTGTCTTTCTCATCCTCAGGAGCAAATAAAAACAGGGAAGGGGGGGTTTCCTGTTAAACGGAAAGGAGATAATAAAGGTGCTTCTGTTGTGCTTGGTTTTAGCTCAGGTTGGCTCATTATTCCATGAATCAGGAGTGGGGGTTATTTGGAAAACCCCACCCTCCAAAAGCCACGAGGAGCTGCCAGCAGGACCTTGCCCAGAGGGACCCTCAGCAGAAGCCCCTCACCACAGCTGATCCCACCTCATCCTCGTCCTCCTCCCGCTGCTCTGCTGGCAGACCTTGGCCCGCAGCATGACGTGGATCCTGATTTGCACCAGTGCCTGTCCAGGCTGACCAGGGCTGCCTACCAGAGCTGCTGACCAGCACCGGGCCTCGGCGTGGGGACAGACAGGGTGCAGAGGACGCCGGGACATGCCCATCCTGCCCACTGCGCTGTGGGCCACTCGCCGGTGAGCCTGGGGGTGTGGAGCCACCCCGGTGGGTCCCACTGGGGCGTGGGGAAGCTGCATCCCTCGAGGGATGGGGAAGGCAGGTAGAGCCCACACCGGCGGGCAGCTGGCCCGAGGAGGAGCTGGTGGGCAGGGGAGAGGTGCTGGGAAGGGACAGTGTGTTTATTATGGAGGCGCAGCTGAAGCGGGTCCTTTGCCAGTGGTCAAGTCTGAATCACAAACTCTGCATTGTTTCCGAGTGTGTTCAGCACATTTCCCTTCTCCCCCTCCCTTTCCCTTTCCTCTCCTCTCGCCCTTGCACAAAGCTGTCATTGTGCCGGGGACTTGGTGATGGCAGCGTTGTTATTTGGTCAGAAAAAAAGAAAAAAAAAAGAAAAAAAAAAAAAAAGAAAATAAAAAAAAAAAAGAAAAGAAAGAAGTGGGGAGGGGGGGACCCAACAAGGTGAAGAGGTTTAAATCAGCTTAGCCCAAATGCCAATTAAAAACCAAAGAGGATTAGGCTTGTGATCAGCAGAATAGACAGTCATTGTACCCGGGAGGAGGTTCCCCCTCCCCAGGCCCGACGCGGCAGGTTTGGCTGGGATCGGCACCGCTCTGCTCCCTCGGCAGGACGGAGCAGGGCAGGGGCTGCCCCTGAGCCGGGGCTGGGCACCCAGCAAGGCTCTCGGCAGGGCACAGACAGGTTCCTGCTGCACAGGCCTTTCCTCATATTTTTAAGGACCCTTGTCCCTCCTTGAGTTCGGCTGAGCAAGGAGAGGTTTCAGCCTCTCTGCCAAGGGAAAGGCCTGCCCTGAAATCATCTCTTGGGATGGAGCATCCTTTGGCCAGGGGCTGGTGCATGGTCCCTGGGGTGAGGTCCTGCCTGGGGGTCTGAGCAGACACCGTCCCCATCTTGCCAGACCCCCAGGTGCATCTCAGGTGCTCGTGCTGGCTGAGGGCTCCTCCAGCTGTAGGACCCTTGGTCAGACCTTTGCTCCCACGCAGCCAGCACATCACCCTTGGGCCCAGGCCAAGGTGACAACTGCCAGGACCATCACACGAGTTCTACTCCAGTGGACATGCAGAGAAGACTGGTTCTCTGTTCCATGGCTCGGAGATGTGATGTCAGTGCTTTCTGCCTGGTTTAGTCCTCTGCACTGCCCACTAACTGCTGCCTCCATGGTTTGAAGCGTAAGGTAGCCAGAACCTGTGGTCCTTGTAGCCCCCTCACCTGTGAGAGGAACCCAGGCTGGGTGAGGTGTGTCTGGGTGATTGCTTGGACTCAGAGCCATGTGGCTCAGCCAGTTGTCTCCCAGTACGCTGGTAAACTGGTAAAACTCCAGGAACATGCTCTGCACCATCGTGGTAAAGGGAATCCAGTCTCGTTCTTGACTCTGCTGACAGGGCAGGGAAGGCAAATCCCCTGCAGCCAGAACGGCTACCGCGGTGTGAAAAGGGTGTAGCCAGAGCTGGAGTGTCCTGATGCCACACTGGCTACTTAAAATGTGTCCTCTTAGGCAGAAAATGTAATTCTAGACTAACTTTGAGGCTGCTTTGTAAAGGAAAGTTGCCAAGTGTAGGTGGGAGCTGGGCCAAGCAGGGAGAGGTTTAAGTGACATCGGCAGCAAACTCAGGTGGAGCTTGAGCACCTCCACGTCTGAGCGGGGGTGAGCAGCCTGAGCCCCCCTCTTTTACCCTGGCAGGTGGGGGTGCAAAGAGACCCCTGCACTCCTGTGCTGCCTCTTCTCAGTGTCTGCACGGTGGATCCTTTCTGCTGACGGGGACCATCTCCTGGCTGGGGTGGCCTTGGAGTTTGGTGGATCCCTGTGCCCAGCTTTGCATGCGGTGCAGCCTGCTCCAGCTCCAGCCACCTCCTGCGAGTCGCTGAGCCGAGACCTCGCTGCTGACAGCTCTAGGTGCGAAACACTCCCAGCCTAGAGACAGGGCGAAGAGAAAGGGAGTGAAAGGGCCTTTTCCCTCGAGAGCAGGAAAAGGAGAAGCTGTCCTGCTTCTGTCCCCGATCCTGGGCACGGCCAGCTCTGGCTGAAGGAGCAGAGTCGTGGTGCAACAGGCGACTCCGGCGCTGAGGCGGCGGCGCTCAGAGAGCAGAAAAGCTGCGGAGCAAAGCAAAAACGTGCTTTGAGGGGACAAGGGAAAGGGTGAAGGGGATGCTGCGGGCTGGGAGGCGCAACTCCTCCACCTCCCCTTCGGCAAGCCCCCGTGCCGCCGCCGTCCCCATGCCCGGGGATGCCCAGCGGCGTCCAGCGAGCGCCCGGGCTGTGGGAGCGGGGAAGAGGGCAGGATCCGCTGCTTCTTTTTTTTTTTTTTTTTGTCGCTGCCGTGTAATTTATGATATGAGAGAGAGAGCCATTGTCTGGACCCATCCTGTATTTTTCCGAGGGCTTTGCCTCTCTTCCCAGACCCCCGCTGTGCTCCCGCTACTGTACGGTTGCTATGGGGCTGCTCCCCGTGCCGCGGCTATGCGGGCCAGAGCCGGGGAGGGCTGCCCGCCCGGCCCGACCCATCTGGAGCCCCGAGCCCGCTCCGCAGCCCAGCCGCCCGGCGGCCCCGCTGACGTGCCGAGGGCCTGGGAATGGGGCTTTGGGCCCATCCAAGTTCACGGCCACCGGAGGCATTCAGCTGCCGGAGGGGCGGGGGGGGGTGGGGGGGCAGCGGGATCTGGGGCGTTTGGCTCCATTCTCCCTTCCCTTTCAGCGCCGGCAATGTCCTCGGTGCATACAGATCCCCCGTCCCTTTCTCCTCCTGACAAGTGCGCACATAAATAAATTACCCCACCGGGCGAGTGTGGAACAATCTGTCCCCTAAATTCTATTCATCGCCAGACAGGACTCATTATTCCCCCGATTAAAGCCGCTGGAGTAGCTTGCAAGGGTTACAGTTACTCTGTCAAACTGTAAATAAGACACTAAAAATAAAGGGCGCTGGCGAGAGAAGGGGGAAAGGGAAGCCAGACTAATGCCTGCTGCTAGGGAAACCGAATGAATCCCTAATGACGCCTGTGTACAAACTGCAAATAATGAAGGAAAAGTGACAAACAGACCTCAGCCAGGCTGTGGTGAGGTCTTCGCTCTGTGGTGGCAGTGGGGACCAACTCACCCCTTCCTCCGGGGACAGCCAGCAGAAGAGCTGGACCCCCTCACACACCCCTCTGAGCAGAGCATTTCAGCTGTTATCCTTCTCTTACAGGAGGGTTTAGCTCTTGTGGGTGTGTTTATTTTTCAGGCACAGAACCCACCTTGGCCTGAGCCCACGTTTTGAGGTTGAAGGGAAAAAGGTGCATTGCCTGGGGTCTCAGAGCAGCAGCCCCCAAAGTTTAGTTTGTGTTCTGCTGTTAGAACAGAGCTCTGACCTAGGACAGCGCTAGGACCGGGGGGGGGGTTAAACCCATCCTTCTGCCCGGAGCCCTGAGGGATGCAGCCCAGGCTCCTCCCCACCTGCAGCAGGTCATCACTGCCATGGCTGAGATGGAGATGCAGGGCTGAGTCCCAGGTGGGAGCAGTCTGGTTCTGCTCCTGGCTGCTGCCCGTGCCATGGTAGATCACAGGAGAGGACGCGTCCAGCCCTAGAAAGCCTCTTTGGATAAACCACAGTTCCCTCCTGGCTGGTCTCTTGCCAGCCAGCAAAGATAGGGATATTTGCCTTGCAGCAGATCCTTTTTCTCCTTTGATATCTTAGAGCTGAAGAAATGAGGCAAAAAAATTTTTAAAAATCAGCTATAGGCTTGTTGTGGGTGTTTCTCAGCTCCAGAGGGACTGAAATGTGAGAGTTTTATTTCAGGTCCTGCTCGATCTATTCCCACCCCCCGCAATGGGTGGAATGCTGGAATTCTCTGTGTTGCTCAGGGAAATATTTCATGCCCCCCAAGCCTGTAAAAGAGAAAAGACAGCTCTGAGCTGCGTCCCTCCAGGTGGATTCTTGCTCTCCAAAGCAGAGCACTGAGGAGGGAAGGTCCTGGCAGGGCCGTGCAGTCCTTGGGACCCAGAGCAGACCAGGCTGGACTCTGAGCCCTCATCCCCCAGATCTGTGCGGATGCCTCAGTGCACTCCCATCTTCCCCCAGCAGTGCTGGGGCCTCTCTGGAGCCTGATCTCCACCCAGGAAGGGCACAGCCAAGAGCAGGGGGAGCAGCAGATGCTGATGATCCCTGCCCTGTGGGTGCTGTTCAGCCGGGAACCCGCCTGTTCTCCCAGCAGCAGCAGAATTGCAAGGGGTCTCATGCAGGCAGAGGGTTTTTAGAGACACGTTATGCTTCTACCAGGCTCAGACATCTTAAAAGGGATTTTTCAGGCCAGCCGAGCTAGTCTGGAGCCCAGTTGCATTTCCCAGTCGGGTCAAAGGCTTAGCAGATTTCTTTCCCTTCTGTCTTAGGGGAAAGAAACCCTTTTCACCCACAATTCCTGGCTGTGAGGCCTCATGACTCCGAAGCAGCATTCCTGGGGCATTCCTGATGCCATGGTATGTGCAGAATTTCAAGCAGAGGCTCACAGCTCCGCGTCTCCGTGTGCTCTCCCTGCTGGACTCTGTTTTTTGGGAGAAGCTGCAGGATGGAGCAGGAGATTCACGCTTGCCACGGGTAATGGTTGGCATTGCCATGGCCCATGGTGGCATCTGTGCAGCTCCTGCAGCCCCGCGTGGGTGTGTGCAGGTGCTGATGAAGGAAGGGCTGTGCTCCTGTCCGTCCTCTGCAACATTTACCAGCTTAGCTGGAGAAAGAGCAATTTGAAAAAGGTCTCATAACCAGCCAGACCTGAGCAAGCCAACCCATGCCTGGCTTGTCCTGGTGCTCCCCAGCCATGGAAATGGGCAGCTCTTCACCATTCCTGCTCCCTGGAGTTTGCCTTCGGAAGAGTTTTGGGTTTAGGGAACCTCGTGGTAACCTGGGAGAGAGCTTTGGGGTTTTGTTTCCTACCAGGGAAGTCTTTGCTTGCAGACTCAGGTGCTGGGAGCAGCACTGGGGCCAGGGCTGCAGTTGGGAATGCTCAGATCCGCTTGAGACCACGCCAGGAATGGCAAAAAGGAACTTACTTACTTACCTTTCCCTGCCTGAACCTCTTGGGTCACATTTTCCAAGGTTTCTCTCAACCTGTAAAAATAGGATTATCACTACTTTTTAATGGAATCTGTGATTTCCCTCGATGTGAATCACCCAGTGCCAGTAACTCAAGCTCTACCGTGGTGTTTGAGGAGGCTGGGGGTTGTTGGCCCCTGAGCAAAGCCAGATTTGCCCCGGGGAGATGAGGACGATCAGGGAGTGCTCCATTTTAGATCTCTTCATAGCAGTTCTGAGAAGGTCCCTCCTTTCACTTCCTCAGGACACCTGACTGTGCTTTTCCACCCCTCCACGGATGTCACCAGGACGTGTCCAGGAGCCAGGAGCTGGCAGCTCGCTCTCAGACCTTCAAAGCTGGCTCAGCAAGGTCCAGAAGGGCCGTGTTTCAGTCACACCCCTGTCAGCTCCCTCTCCTTTTCAAGGATTAGGATGAGGCAAATACCTCCAGTCTGGTTTAATCCTCAATACCTGATTCTGCGGGAGTCTGCTGGCGCACACGTAGCGCACACACGTCTCAGTAATAGCCAGGTAACTCGCAGGGCTAAATCACTCTGGCTTTTTTTTTCATCATAACCTCCTTTTAAAGCACATCTAAATGCTTCCCTGCAGGCTCATGCGAGGGCTGTTAAGGGCTTCATTTGAATAAATAAGGGCACAGGTAGAGGAGGAACATCACCACAGCCCCTGGAAACCCAGCGCCAGCCATGGCAGCAGTGGGCTGGCGAGTGGCGAAGGGCCTCGATGTTATATATTCCATAAAGTAGAGTAATTAAGTATTACTAGTTTTGATGACTTCAAACAGAGTGACTCCAGGAAATAAGCCCCTTCTTTATAATTAGTGGGATTTCCTCTGCATCAAACGGAGAGATTGATTCTTTAATCTGCTCACATGCTTTTGATTTGGTCTTTCAGCTGCTTGTACCAACTGCTTCTACTCCCTGCTCTTGCCGATAAAACCTTGCAAAGGAGATTTTAGGAAAGCATGACCTGAGTTGAGGTCCAGGATTTTCTTTGTGTGTGGCTGTTTTGTGAATTCCCAATTTGCCAGAGATGATGATCGTGATGATAACAAGAATAAAAAACAACACAGACATGTGTTTTAAACACCCACCTATGTTTGGGTCAAATAATTGTGGTTTGGGGTTTTGTTTATTGTCTTCTCAGCACACCTCGTAGTTCTGGCTCGTGCTTTTTAATACCTGAAAATGTAATTTTGGCTTCCTGTCTGCGGGTGAGCTGGCCCAAGCTGGGCTCACTGCATAGTGCTGCCCTTGTAAGAGTGCACACCTAACACCGGGTCTGTTGGCATCCCAAGGGCTCCACTGAAATTAGGGCTGGACCTGTGCAGAATGTCTTTGGATATTCCAGGGGTTGGGCCTGATTTAGAACTAAGCACAGGGACTTGGGAAGCTCTGTGTGAAATTAAGACTGACTGCCCCATTCCAGGGGTTGGGCCTGATTTAGCACTAAGCACAGGAACTTGGGAAGCTCTGTGTGAAATTAAGACTGACTGCCCCATTCCAGGGGTTGGGCCTGATTTAGCACTAAGCACAGGAACTTGGGAAGCTCTGTGTGACATTCAGATTGTGACTGTCCCATTCCAGGGGTTGGGCCTGATTTAGCACTAAGCACAGGAACTTGGGAAGCTCTGTGTGAAATTAAGACTGACTGCCCCATTCCAGGGTTTGGGCCTGATTTAGCACTAAGCACAGGAACTTGGGAAGCTCTGTGTGACATTCAGATTGTGGCTGCCCCATCTCTGGGAGCGCCCAAGGCCAGCTTGGACAGGGCTCATGGCAGGGGGTAGAAGGAGATGAGCTTTAAGGTCCCTTCCAATCCAAACCGTGCCGCAGTTCCATGAAAATCCCTGCAAATGTTGCTGGTTTCCAAATGAAGAGTTCAGGAGGGAAGGGCGAGCTTGCCTCCTGCAAGTGCAGGAAGCTGCTGGTGAGCAATCACCTCCCTCCTGGGCACCTCCATGGGTCAGTGGTGCTGCATCAGTCACGTGGGAAATGTGGGCTGGGGTCTGTGCTGGTTCCAGGCACGGACTGAACCTCCCATGTGCTTCTCCCGCCTCCAGAGCAGCTCAGACCTTGAACGATCTCAGCAAACAGCTCCCGCCTGGGTTTTCTTCTGGCACGGGAGGTTCTTCTGGGACTGCTGAGGAGATAAAAAGGGGGCAAAATTAGGACTAGGCTGCTTTCCATCCACCTCTTGATGCTGTTGGAAGTGTACGGGGTGAGCAAGAGAGGCTGGTGGGCCTCGCGTGCATCCCAGAGGACGAGAATGAGAGGACAATGGCTCTGTCCTGGCAGCTGCAGGGCAGGGACTGGCACCGGGAAGGGCAAACGGGGCTGTGCCAGCCCTGGCCGGGGGCACCAGCACCGCCGAGGGGAGGCGAGGGATCCTGCTGGGCTCACCTGGAGCCGGAGCAGGAGCAGGAACGCTGCGAGCAGCGGTTGGTATGCCCTGCACAAGCCTCCCCGCCTCGGGAGCGGTGTCGAACACAGATCGTATAATTAGGGACCCGGTGAATACGTAACTGTCCATTATGCAAATAGTGATCAAAATCACTGTTTTCAGCAGAAATGCCTGAAGATCAAGACAGAAGCTTCATGCAACCTTAATTTAATCTGGTCCTGCAGGAGTGGGGAGGTCTGATGGATGACCCAACCTTGTGCCTGCCCGTGTTTAGCTAGGCTGGGGTGGGAGGCGGGGGGAGGAGTGCTGGAGCATGCTAAGCGAGAGGGAAATGGCACTGGAATCATGTTAGCAAACAGGGAAAAAGGGCAGCAAGAGCTGATGCTTACAGTAATTTTATTTTTCTTTTAATTTCAGGTGAAGAACGTAAGGCTGGAAGAACAGGAAAAATTAAGAAAAAAAAAATAAAAGAAGAAAAGAAAGAAAAAGAGTCTCCAACCCCAGGAAATCTGTGTTAATTGCTTATGAATGTCTCTGTCTAAAAAATTATCGAATTGATGTTGTCGTGCTTTTTTTTGACAGCCTGTCTGTTACATTTTTTTAAAATATTCATGCACCGAAATCTAATTACTAGGCAAATTTAATGATAATGAAATGAAGGCACTTTAGCAGAAAGCATAGGGCCTTGTTAATGTTTTCTCAGCCTCTGTCTTGTTCATATTTTTAAAATTATTTTTTACAACTGTCTTTCCTGCACGTGAAAAAAAAAAAAAAAAAAAAGATTGCTGAAAATAAAACTCGGATTGCCGATAATGTTTGTGGTGGTTCTGTTTGTAATGATGGGGAATTTGCAAGGTGATTAAAGGTGTTTTGCAAAAATCAAATGAGCCTAACCTAATCAGATAAGGCAGATGAAATATTATTATTAGAGGGGTAACATTAGGAGCATGCCTGGAGGCTTCAACAAAGATGAAGCGACTCGTGCACCGTGCAGGGCCAACAACAGCCCTGCTGTCCTCTGGGTCCCTCCAGCCCCTTTCCAGGGCACAGGACTTGTCTGTGCTCTCCCTAGGCCAGGCTGGATGGCTGGAGGATGCACGTGATGGTTGGAGGATGGACGTGATGGTTGGAGGATGGATGTGATGGTTGCAGGATGGATGTGATGGTTGCAGGATGGATGTGATCGTTGCAGGATGGATGTGATGGTTGGAGGATGGATGTGATGGTTGGAGGATGGATGTGATGGTTGCAGGATGGATGTGATGGTTGCAGGATGGACGTGATGGTTGGAGGATGCCCGTGATGGTTGCAGGATGGACGTGATGGTTGCAGGATGGACAGTGATGCAGGACGTGATGGTTGGAGGATGCCCGTGATGGTTGCAGGATGGACGTGATGGTTGCAGGATGGACGTGATGGTTAAAGGATGGATGTGATCGTTGCAGGACGGATGTGATGGTTGGAGGATGGATGTGATGGTTGGAGGATGCCCGTGATGGTTGCAGGATGGACGTGATGGTTGCAGGATGGACGTGATGGTTAAAGGATGGATGTGATCGTTGCAGGACGGATGTGATGGTTGGAGGATGGATGTGATGGTTGGAGGATGCCCGTGATGGTTGGAGGATGGATGTGATGGTTGCAGGATGGATGTGATGGTTGGAGGATGCCCGTGATGGTTAGAGCATGGATGTGATGGTTGCAGGATGGATGTGATGGTTGGAGGATGGATGTGATGGTTGGAGGATGCCTGTCATGATTAGAGCATGGATGTGATGGTTGGAGGATGCACACGGTGGTTGCAGGATGGATGTGATGGTTGCAGGATGCTCATGATGGTTGGAGGATGGATGTGATGGTTGGAGGATGGATGTGGTGGTTGGAGGATGGACGTGATGGTTGCAGGATGGATGTGGTGGTTGGAGGATGGCAAGGCTGCTGTTGGATATGATGGTTGGAGGATGCACGTGATGGTTGGAGGATGGATGTGATGGTTGCAGGATGGACGTGATGGTTGGAGGATGCCCGTGATGGTTGCAGGATGGATGTGATGGTTGCAGGATGGATGTGATGGTTGGAGGATGCCCGTGATGGTTAGAGCATGGATGTGATGGTTGCAGGATGGATGTGATGGTTGGAGCATGGATGTGATGGTTGCAGGATGGATGTGATGGTTGGAGGATGCCTGTGATGGTTAGAGCATGGATGTGATGGTTGCAGGATGGATGTGATGGTTGGAGCATGGATGTGATGGTTGCAGGATGGATGTGATGGTTGCAGGATGGTTGTGATGGTTGCAGGATGGATATGATGGTTGCAGGATGGTTGTGATGGTTGCAGGATGGATGTGATGGTTGCAGGATGCATGTGATGGTTGCAGGATCCACACGGTGGTTGCAGGATGCACACGATGGTTGCAGGATGGTTGTGGTTGATGGGGAATGCAGATGATGCACGTGAGGGTTGGAATGTGTGTAGTGGCTGGAGAACACTTGTGGTGACTGGAGAACTCGTAATGGATGGAGCATGAACGTGACCAAGAATGCACGTGGTGGATGGAGCACACACGTGATGGCTGGAGGACACACAGGATGCAGGTAAAACACAGGTGGAACACAGGTGATGGTTGGAGCATGCACACGGTGGACCTGGCATGTGACAGCTGGTCCACCTGCTGCTCCAGGCCCCTCCTGCACCCCTCTGGGTGGTCACTGAGCAGAGACCCAGCAGCTGGGTGGCAGAAAAACGCCACGATCCCACCCATGCGCCTGAGGAGATGCCACCAAGGACCCATGAGCCATCAGGGCAGGGGCCAGCCTGATGGCCAGAAAGGCATGGTGGCTTTTTGGCCATGCTGCATGTTGCAGTGGGTGTTCATGCCGTGGAGGGTATCCAGGCCCTGGTGGGTGTCCATGCTGATGTGGATGTCCAGGCCATGGTTTGTGTCCATGCCATGGTTTGTGTCCATGCCGTGTTTGGTGTCCATGCCGTGGTTTGTGTCCATGCCATGGTTTGTGTCCATGCCGTGTTTGGTGTCCATGCCGTGGTTTGTGTCCATGCCATCGCCTGTCCTGCGCTGCAGCTCTGCCCCTGCTATTTGTATGACCTAAAGGCTCTGGCTGGCGTTGAGGATGGTGTCAAAGGTTTTACTGAGGGTGCTGGTGACCCCAATCGTTCCTGTAGGATTTCCACTTCTGGAAGACCATCAGTAAAGTTCTTTTGCTGTGGTTGGAGTGGCCACCACCTAGACAAGGATGTGCCAGCTGGGCTTGCTGGCTGCCCTTTGGTGGCTGGCTGGAGGCCAAGGCCAAGCTCTCACCTTTGGGCTCGTGCCCCCCAGGTCTCCCCAGCACAAAGTGAGGGGTCCCTGTGGTCCTTGTTCCTGCAGGAATGAAGTGTGTGGGAATTCAGAAGTTTGCAGAGCTGGCTGTGGACGTGGCTGGACAGAACCGGCTTTTCCTCCCCAGAAACGCTGCTGTGCATCCTGGGCTCACCAGTGGCAGCTCAGTGGGCTGGAACAGCTGTGGCAGGTCTTGAGGAAGGGCCAGTACAGGGCAGGATGTATTTTGGACCTCCTTTGATTCTCAAACTCCCTGCTCCCTCAGCAAGGGCGAGGGTCCCTGCTCGGCCCTCCTGCACTGCAGCCCACGTTTCTCCAACGTGGCAAATCTCTTGGAAGTAGCTCCCAGACCACGTTAATCCCCTTAATCCTTCCTGCAGCCCTTCCCTGCTGGTGCTCAGGCACTCTCCAAAGGGCTGCAGCTGGCTGAAGGGATCCCAGCTCCTGACACATCTCCAGAGGGCTGCAGCTGGCTCAAGAGGGATCCCAGCTCCTGACAAGAGGGCTCTCTGAAGAGGGATCCCAGCTGACACATCTCAGCTGGCTGCTCAAGAGGGATCCCAGCTCCTGACACATCTCTAGAGGGCTGCAGCTGGCTCAAGAGGGATCCCAGCTCCTGACACATCTCTAAAGGGCTGCAGCTGGCTGAAGAGGGATCCCAGCTCCTGACACATCTCTAGAGGGCTGCAGCTGGCTCAAGAGGGATCCCAGCTCCTGACACATCTCTAGAGGGCTGCAGCTGGCTCAAGAGGGATCCCAGCTCCTGACACATCTCTAGAGGGCTGCAGCTGGCTGAAGAGGGATCCCAGCTCCTGACACATCTCTAGAGGGCTGCAGCTGGCTCAAGAAGGATCCCAGCTCCTGACACATCTCTAAAGGGCTGCAGCTGGCTGAGGAGGGATCCCAGCTCCTGACACATCTCTAGAGGGCTGCAGCTGGCTCAAGAGGATCCCAGCTCCTGACACATCTCCAAAGGGCTGCAGCTGGCTGAAGAGGGATCCCAGCTCCTGACACATCTCCAAAGGGCTGCAGCTGGCTCAAGAGGGATCCCAGCTCCTGACACATCTCCAGAGGGCTGCAGCTGGCTCAAGAGGGATCCCAGCTCCTGACACATCTCCAAAGGGCTGCAGCTGGCTCAAGAGGGATCCCAGCTCCTCAGAGTCAGGGGACCAGCACCTCCTCCCTTTGTGCCTCTGCTTTCCACACCTTCTGCTGCAAAGGCTTGGCCAGTTGCAGGCCTGAGTGCAGGACAGGGAGAGCTTCCTGACTGCTCCCAAATCTGTCTCACACATTTGGGGTGTGGATTTCCAGGCTTGCAGCAAGGAATTCTCCCTCTGCACTCAAGCCCTTAGCAAAAGATTTGGCTCCCTTCTCTCCCCAGCTGCCACCATCAGAGCTGTGCTTCCCCCTGCCCTGAGGAGATGGCAGGAGGAGCTCAGTGACACGGGGAGGGCTCGCAGACTCTGCCATGGGGACACCATGAGTGTTTTGCCTCCCTTTTCTGTGCTCCTCCACCTTGTGTCTCCTAAAGTGCTTCATGTGGTTTTTCTCTGGCCTTCAGCTCATCTCACAGGGAGAAGAGCAATCCCGGGGTTGACTGCATGGAATCACGGAATGGCGTGGGCTGGAAGGTGCCCTAAAACCCATCTCATTCTTCCACTGTCCCAAGCTGCTCCAAGCCCCATCCAACCAAGCCTTGGGCACTTCCAGAGGTGCGACAGCCTTCCCTGGGCAACCTGTGCCAGGGCCTCACCACCCTCATTGTAAAAACCTCCTTCCTTATCTCGCACACAAAGTTCCTCTGACGTGTGGGAGGCTGTTTCGTGCTCAGCTATCCTGAACAAAAGCCCCGTTCCGAGTGGACTCAGGAGTGCTCCCGGGCTTGCACACACACACGCGCGGAGCTCCGGAGCTGTATTTATCCTCCAAAGTGACGGCTTTCTACTGGAGAGTGCGGCCCAGCGCCGTGATTATAATTGTCACTAATTTCTTTCTTTAGCAATCAGGTTTGCACCTTGACGCTGCGGCGTAAAACGAGGTGGATTCCCCCCATTCCAGGCCAGGTTGGCTCCCGAGATGTTTGCAGCCCCCCGATTTCCTTCAGGGAAGCCACTGCTGATGGCAAGTCTTGGCTGATGGTGGGAGAGGGATATTAATATTAATAAATATTAATAAAACCATGGGCAGGGACTGGGAGTGCCTCATGCAAACCCCTTCTGCAGGGGCCGTCACCCCCATGAGCAGACAAATCCCAAACCCAGCCCAGAGAAGGCTGGATTTGGGAATGGAAGGCTCTTCCCTGCCTTTGGTTTGGGCTGGAGCATCCCAGGACCAGCAGGGCTCTGTGGAGATGTTTCTTCCTTGAGCAGACCCTCACGCTAGTGCCCTTGGCAAGAGGAACCTCCTGCTGGCCAGGCTTTTCCCAGTAAACCCATTCAGTGAGGGCAAATGGATGGGATGGGGTGGGATGGGATGGGATGGGGATGGGATGGCAGGAGGGCAAGATGGGATGAGTGAGAAGTGGGTGAGAAGCTCCTGAGGGTTCAGAGGGGGGCGAGATGTGCTCCTGCATTGCTCCCGTGTTTCTATCAGGGTCACGAGAGGAGAATTTGGCCCTCTTATTTATTTATTTATTTATTTTTAGCTTAAGCCTCCGAAGAGAGTGCTGCAGAGATTCCCAGGGGGTATTGGCTGGCAGAGGTCCCATGATACCCTCAAAAATATCCCTCCCAAACAGAAATAACTCAGTAAAACAAAGCAACGGATTGTTCGGCCAACTAAAATTACCAGCATGTCAAATAAAATATGTACAGCATTAAAATAAAATTTGCATTGCAATAATGCTTTATTAAGCACATTAGGAGATTAAAAGAATCAACCCATTTGTTCCCATTCATGTTGCGTCAGGATTTGCATTTCTTTTTTTTTTTTCCCCCACCTCCAGCTCGCCCCTCTCCCCTCGCTTGTTTGCGGAGCGATTTTCTCAACGAACCCTGCAAAGCTCTGCCCCGAAAGAAGGTGTGTGTGGAGATGCCGAGGGGTTTTTAAATCAAAGCACTTGACTTGGTGCTGTTTGTCTGCATGAGTGTGCAGCAGAGGAGGGGTGGGATGGAGAAGAAAAGGTTTGTCTGCTTCCATTGCAGCTAAAATGGTTAATTAAGACAATAGAGGCTCTATAACAATCGGGGCCGGGGCTGTGAATGCTTGTCTAGACTCTATAGTTCAGCTGCAACTTCTCTGTCGGAATTTTAACTTGGCCCGGCTCATTTCCCCTCCCCTCTTTCCCCGCCTCTCAGCTCATGTCCATAAGTTCTCTTTTCTCTTTTGTTTGTTTTTTTTTGTGCGTGTGATTTTTTTTTTTTGGTGATTTTTTTTTCCCCCTTAATCAATCTTTTGAGAGATGGGGGCCGGATTGACAGCTCTGCCCGTCCGAGGGTTTGTGTTTGCCACGGGAGGATCATTGTTAGAGGGTGCTCTGTACCCGGGCTCAGCCCGGCTCCCGGGGCTCCCTGGAGCCCCCCAAAAGGGCAGCGATTTTATCTTTGTGGCTGCAAGCCTCAGAAAGGGCTGGGGAGGAACTGGGCAGACACCAGGGCTCAGTCTGGGGTGCTGGCACAGACGGTGGCACTTCTCCGGCTCTTGCAGCCCAGGGTGCTCTGAGCTGGGGCTGATCCTTCTCTGGGTGAGGCTGGAGAGGCCAAAAACTGCCTCTGGCTCTGCTGGGCAAGGTGTGCCAGGTGAGAGAGGGCAAAAACTGCCTCTGGCTGTGCTGGGCAAGGTGTGCCAGGTGGGGGAAGCCAAAAACTGCCTCTGGCTCTGCTGGGCAAGGTGTGCCAGGTGAGAGAGGGCAAAAACTGCCTCTGGCTCTGCTGGGCAAGGTGTGCCAGGTGGGGGAAGCCAAAAACTGCCACTGGCTGTGCTGGGCAATTTGTGCCAGGTGGGGGAGGCCAAAAACTGCCACTAGCTCTGCTGGGCATGGTGTGCCAGGTGGATGAGGCCAAAAACTGCCTCTGGCTCTGCTGGGCAAGGTGTGCCAGGTGAGAGAGGGCAAAAACTGCCTCTGGCTCTGCTGGGCACGGTGTGCCAGGTGAGAGAGGCCAAAAACTGCCTCTGGCTGTGCTGGGCACAGTGTGCCAGGTGGATGAGGCCAAAAACTGCCTCTGGCTGTGCTGGGCAAGGTGTGCCAGGTGAGAGAGGGCAAAAACTGCCTCTGGCTCTGCTGGGCATGGTGTGCCAGGTGAGAGAGGGCAAAAACTGCCTCTGGCTCTGCTGGGCAAGGTGTGCCAGGTGAGAGAGGCCAAAAACTGCCTCTGGCTCTGCTGGGCAAGGTGTGCCAGGTGGGACAGGCCAAAAACTGCCTCTGGCTGTGCTGGGCACGGTGTGCCAGGTGAGAGAGGCCAAAAACTGCCTCTGGCTCTGCTGGGCAAGGTGTGCCAGGTGAGAGAGGGCAAAAACTGCCTCTGGCTCTGCTGAGCATGGTGTGCCAGGTGAGAGAGGGCAAAAACTGCCTCTGGCTCTGCTGGGCACGGTGTGCCAGGTGAGAGAGGCCAAAAACTGCCTCTGGCTCTGCTGGGCAAGGTGTGCCAGGTGGGACAGGCCAAAAACTGCCTCTGGCTGTGCTGGGCAAGGTGTGCCAGGTGAGAGAGGGCAAAAACTGCCTCTGGCTCTGCTGGGCACGGTGTGCCAGGTGGATGAGGCCAAAAACTGCCTCTGGCTCTGCTGGGCACGGTGTGCCAGGTGGGGGAGGCCAAAAACTGCCTCTGGCTTTGCTGGGCAAGGTGTGCCCTGCCAAAGTCACCTGGCCGCCCTTCACCTTGGATTTGTGGGCACTGCAAGGAGCTGCTTTGGCCCCAGTGAACAGCAGGTGCCCCCAGCCAGGGTCACAGCTTCCCCCTGGGCTGCTAAACCAGCTCTGAGAGGCCTCCAGGCTGTGAGGAGGAGCAATGTGAGGAGGGAAGGGTGAGGAGAGACCTCAGGTGACACCCGGATTTTCTGTTTTTTTTGGGAATGCATCAAAATGCTCCTCAAAGCACCAAACAAAGGGCATGCCAGGACTTCAGCTTGCAACAGAGGGGGCTGGTAAAGTGTTTGGTGTCCATAAACCTGAGCTCAGCCCAAAGCCTCGGTTCCCCAGAGCAGGAGAGGGGTGGCTGGTGGCTGCAGCAGCTCCCCCAAAGCCCAGGGATGCTCCCCAGGGCTGAAGTGTGGGCGCTGCTGTTGGGTCTCACAGCTCGGGGTGTCCCCCCCCAGCCACACCCCATCATGGGGCCTCAAACCTCTCTTTCTCCAGCACAGGGAGAGGCTCCTGCGGGGCTGCAGGAGGCTGCCTGGTGTCTAGGTGGCTTTAGAGGCAGCCTGAAGTGGCTGCACTCAGATAATGGCACGCACAGCGGGAGGGAACCTCTCTGGAGGAGGACGCAGGGATGCAGCCACACGCTTGAAATATGGACGAGATTATTCCAAGTGCATACATGCAAATGAGGCCCGTCTGCAGACAGGAGAGACAAAAGGTCATTAGCTTCCCATGTAGAGCCCTTCGTGCAGGGCCTAATTTACTGCCTTCCTCACCCTTTTCCACACATCTCGCATTTTTAGGCCTGAAACTGGTGATATTTTGGCAGGTTTGACGGGTGTTGAGCAAGTCGGGGTTTATTGGACGCCGCGGTGCGTGCCCCGTGTGGGAGGGACGGGCGGCAGCTCGGCTTTTCCTCAAAAGCAGGCTGCTCACACCCTGCAGCTTGCCTTCTCAGCTGAGGTGCACTTCTGGCAGATGAGATTCCCCAGGTTTTCCCCCAGAAGCACGCACGTCTGTCTGCCCAGAAGCTTGCTAGCAGCTCTTGGGGAATTTTTGACCCCACCCCGGACGATGCTTGGAGCTGCTGGAGTGGGATCGTGTGGCCATGCCCGTGGCTGCTAGATGTGGAGGAGCTGAAAGCGTCCTTGGGGCGCCCAGCTGTCCCCACGGCACCCATCCCTGCTCTGGCTGAGTGCCACTGGCTGCCTGCTGGCACAGAAATGTGCCTGAGCCTCACCCGGCCTCATCCTGCCCTGGCACGGGCAGAGGTGACGCCCTCGCTGCCCTCTCCCCGTGCAATTTGGGAAGAGGTGGATGTTTCAGAGGCTCCTCTGCGAGCCCCTCCAGGTCCTCATGGGACATTTGGGTGGCTCCAGCCCAGTCTGCTCCAGGGAGCTCCCCTCCATGCTTTTGGAGCTGCTGCCCGAGTTTCGAGCGCTGAGCCAACGAGGAAGACTCAACAGCATTTCCCTTAAAATTTGGCATTTTAAAACAAGTTGATTAAATAAATGATTTTCGCAAATAAATCGATTTTTTAATAAATAAATAGGTTTTAATGAAATGATTAAAATAAACATCCTGAAACATTTCACTCTGCCCGCTCTGCCCAACATGAGGGTGCTGTGGGCAGGTGGCAGCGGGGGCAGAGGTTGGGATGAGCTGGGGATGGGTGAGGGCAGGGCAGGGCTATTTTAAAGAAATGATGAAAATAAACATCCTTGAACATTTCAACATCCTTAAACATTTCCCTCTGCCCACCGTGAGGGTGCCGTGGGCAGGTGGCAGGGGAGGCAGAGGCTGGGCTGGGTTGGGGATGGGTGCGGGCAGGGCAGGGCTATTTTAAAGAAATGATTAAAATAAACATCCTCAAACATTTCAACATCCTTAAACATTTCGTTCTGCCCACTCTGCCCACCGTGAGGGTGCCGTGGGGAGGTGGCAGGGGAGGCAGAGGCTGGGTTGGGGATGGGTGCAGGCAGGGCAGGGCGGTGGGGTCTGGCTGGCAGAGGGACGAAGGGGCTGCGGGTGGGGGACCCTGGGGCCACCCCGGGGTGCGGGTGCCGAGAGCAGAGCGGCTGCTGCCAGCCCTGCCTCCCCCAGGCCGGGATTGAGAGTTTATTCACGCACTAATCAAAGTGACATGATGGTCGTGGCAGACTAAAGCCATTCACTCCCCGAGCTGGCGAGGTCGGGAGGTCGCCCAAGTTCACAAGAATGGGCCTTTTGTGATGCAGATCGGCAGAGAGCGGCCAGACGAGCGTGGCAGGGTCCCCCCACGGTGACGTGGAGCCGGGCGATGTGCCGGCATGGCCCCGAGTGGGGCTCCTGTGCCCCCCTGGCACACGGGGGGGACACCGGGGCTCTGCCCTCCGCGGGTTCGTGGGGTGGGGGTTGCAGGTGTGGGCAACAAGAGGGGGTGAGTTAACAAACATTTGGGGCACGAGAGTCCTGGCAGCCAGTCTGGACAGAGGATGGGCCCTTGGGCAGCCCCCCAGCACCCCCTGCCCACGCGGGGCTCGGAGGGTTTGGGTGTCAGCTGGGTCCAGGCGGTTCCTGCTGGGATCTGCAGGGCTGCGTGGGGTGACGTGGGCCCTCTTTCCACCTTGAGACCCTCAGGGGTGTCTGTGGGGATCAACTGAGCTGTCAGAGGCCAGAAAGACGGCCCTGGAAGGGGAGGTGCTGCCGTGCAGGAGGGATGGGGACAGAGGAGAAGCTGCCTTCCTGCAGCGGCCTTTGAGCATCCCCTCCATCCGCAGGCTCCCCTCCCTCTGCCTCCTGCTCCGCCTGTGCAGGCCCATTTGATAGCTTTACAGATGTGATGACAATTTTGCACCTCTAAAGCTAAGCAAACCCCCAACCCAATTTTTATAATTGGCTCTTGACCAAAATGAGAGTTTCTTTGAGGGGGTTTCGAACAAAGCGCGCTGATGGAAGGGGCACCCCGAGCCACAAAGGGGCTTGGCTTTGATCCTTTCTGCTTTTATTGTCAGTGGAGGTAAAATAAATGGTTTAAAAATTAAATTGGTGCGAGGGGTTTTTTTTTTTTAAATTTAAGCAACGCTTTCACGGCAGATTTGAGGCAGGGACTGTGCTCAGGCACCTCTGCGGGCGCTGGCGTAAGCAACGAGGAGCGAGGTCAGTTGAGGGTTGAGGACTGCTCTGGCTAAAAACAAAGGCCAATCAATTTGAGCCAAACTGATTCCTTTTTGCCGGAATGGAAAGCCTTGGGAGGAATTATCCAACAAAATGAAATCCTCGGGGTGGTGGGGAGGGTGGGGGTGGAATGGGACGCCACGGCGCTGGAGGAGAATTTGTTAAAACACACGAGCAAACTCTGCAAGAAACAGGGAGGCTTTCCCTTTCTGGAAGTGAAAGCTCAGGCTGTAACCCCAAAGCGCTGGGCCTGGGCTGGCACAGTTGGACTCTTCTGAGGCGGTGTGAACGTGGAACGTCCCGGGGCTCAGCAGCTCTTGGCTGTGGTGGAACGAGGGCTTGGTGCTGCAGTGTCAGGACATTTTGCCTGGGATGACTCCCGAGATGCCAGAAAGTCCTTTTATCTCCCGGCCCTGAACCTGAAAAAGGAGCCGAGACTCTTCTGTTCTGGTTCTCAAGGTTGTTTATTTTCTCTTATCTAATACATCCTCTCTCTGACCCGCTGAGCTCTGGCTGGCAGCTCGGTCCGTGGCACACTGACCACCCCTGAGGTGGCGTTCATTTTTTATACTAAGAACCTCGTGTGCTTCATTTGCAATAATTTTCCAACACCTATCACCTATGTTAGACACTCTGCCTCTGCTCTAAGCCAGTCCAGAAGTGTCACCATCACAGCAGAAGAGCGAGGACAAGAAAGAAGAAGAAGAAAGACAGGACAGGCCCAGATCCCTCCATCTTCCCCCGTTCTAAAACCCCCAAATTCTACTTTTTCACCCTGTGACAAGTTAACTGTCATTCTACTCAAACTCTTGCGGCTTGTAAATCCTCACACAAAGCTGCTGATTTTTTTCCAGGGGTTAAAATCCAAGGCACAGGTGTCTTTGACTCCGTGCCAAGGTCTCTGATCCCCCTGCCAGGGTCTGGAGCCATCCGGGGCAGTCAGAGGAATCTCCTGGGTTCTGACAAGTGCAGGGCAGGCTGGAGGTCTCCCATGGACCGCAGGATCTCTGCCGGCCTCCCTGATAGAGAGATACGGGCAGTGGCAGGGCATGAAATCTGCTTGAATCGGTGCCTCCCAGCTCGCGCCCGGCCCGTGTGTGCCTGAAACGACTGAATTACCTCGGAGCTGCCCCACGGCTGCCCTGGGCTGCAGAGGGTGGGCAGAGCTGCTCTGCACGGCTCGGAGGGGCTGTGGAGCCAGGGCCTGGTGCGTGTGGAGGGGGTGAGCTGGCTCAGCAGCTGGGGGAAACGCGGTTTATTCCTCTTCAAACGGTGCCTCACCATTGGTGTGATCACAAATGGTGTGATTTCGTCTCTGTTCGAGGTGAGCTCCGTGGCGTTTTTGCTGCTGGAAAACTTCCCGTTCGGCCTGCTTCTGTAAGGACAGGGATGTGTGTGCCCAAATATGTGTCTGCTTCCCAAAAAACCCCTGTTGGGACCCACTGGCTGCCAGTCCCTCTCTGTGCTGGGGCTGTCTGCAGCACTGGGGAGGAAGGACGGAGAAGAGCAGGCTGGAGGGACTTACTCCCACATTTTCTCATTCCTCAGCTTTTTTTAAAATCATTCTGAAGAACCTTTGGGTGCTTCCTTGGCGCTGTTTTTTGGGGAGATGCAGCGCGAGGAGGCCTGCTGGGGTGAAGTGGGGCTTCCCAGGGCTGTGCCATGCCTGGGGGTGAGGGGATGCCGCCGCGAACGCCAAATGAACCCCAGAGGGACCCTCTCCCTGGGACAGAGCGAGCGCAGGCAGAGGCACAAAGGGCTTGGGCTCGCTTCTCTTTTTCCCCTGGTGGAACACAATGTGATGAATTCAGCGCGAGGGCCAGCGCCACCCTTTAATGCACTTCCAGCTGAACGGGGGTTTCTATGGCAGCCGGGAGAGCCAGGCCAGCCCTGAAAAGCTGTTTGTGCAGAGCCGTGCCAACGGCATCGGCGGCGAGGGGCACCGCTGCCAGACGGGCTCATCACGCGCTGACAGCCCCCGGTGGCCCCGGTGGCCCGGGCCTCGCTGGGCTCTTTCACGTCCCCGCACAAAGGGGGTGGCAGCTCCAGCCCGGGATGGGCCTGGCATCGCCCCGCCACCGCGCCTGGGCCATTGTGTGGTGACAAATCTGCCGGGGAAGCGGGAGGCAGGTGCTGAGAGGAGGAGCAGGGTGTCTGCCAGGCCTCGGCCATCCCTCCAGCTCTGTCCTGTTTTACTCCCTGTGGCTGGAAGTGTTGTCCCAAAACAGGATCGGATGGAAGGGTTGGTGCTGGTGGGATGTCTCTCCGGTTGCGTGGCTCGTCCTGGTGCTGAGTGCGTGGTCAGGAGGAAGGAGCAAGCATCCTCCTTGTCCCCACTGTCTGGGGAGGCGGTGACAGTGGCACTCTGGTGGAAGGGAGCCCCGGCTCTGCCCCCGGGGATGCAGCAGCCTGAGCTCGGCTCCTGATCGCCCATCTGGGCACGACTTCACCCCAGAGCTCCAACACCTCGTGGCGTCCTCCTTCAAGGAGAAGCTCACCCCAATTCTCCTTCAGGGGAGCAGCTGGAGCTGCCCTGAGCTGCAGGTTGAGCTGCTGCTCCACCTCACCCAGGAGCACTCTGCTTTTCTGCAACGCTTCCTATTTCACCAGCGGCTCCCTGGGCTGGAGGTTCGGAGCTGGAGCTCCCTGGTGCAGCCAGAGACAGAAATGCTGCTCTCGGGGGAGCCCTGGGCTGGTTTTGGGGTGATTCAGGCTGTTCCCATTGAAGAGAGGGGTTTGGGGGAGCCCTGGGCTGGTTTTGGGGGTGGTTCAGGCTGTTCCCACTGAAGGGAGGGGTTTGGGGGAGCCCTGGGCTGGTTTTGGGGGTGTTTCGGGCTGTTCCCACTGCAGGGAGGGGTTTGGGGGAGCCCTGGGCTGGTTTTGGGGGTGATTTGGGCTGTTCCCACTGCAGGGAGGGGTTTGGGGGAGCCCTGGGCTGGTTTTGGGGATGGTTCAGGCTGTTCCCACTGAAGGGAGGGGTTTGGGGGAGCCCTGGGCTGGTTTTGGGGGTGGTTCAGGCTGCTCCTATTGAAGGGAGGGGTTTGGGGGAGCCCTGGGCTGGTTTTGGGGGTGATTAGGACTGTTCCCATTGAAGGGAGGGGTTTGGGGGAGCCCCCCCACGCTTCACCTGCTGCTGCTCCCCGTGATCGACCACAAGTTGTTCCAGATGGGCCCTTCCTCCATGCCAGGGGACCTCCTCATGCTCGTCCTCACCAAAAACTCCCTCTTCCTCACCAAAAAAAAAAAAATTATCACCAATTTGCTCCTTTCCCGCGGGCATTTCCATCCCTAATCTTCTGTTGTTGTTGAGAAAACATTGGAATGAGATTTTTCCTGAGCAGGGTTCCTACAGATTCAGGGCTGGTCTCATTCAGACAGCCGGAAGGGGAAGAGGATGTTTTAAATTCATTGGCAACACTTGGAGCTTTTCTCCCCTTCTCCTTCCCCCTTTCTTCCACTTCTGAGGAAGAACAAGAGACGAAACTTCAATGTTTTTCTCAGAGTGAAATTGCAAAGTAAATTACTTTAGACTCCATAATATGAAATATTAAAATGAAAAGTGATTTCTTTTTTTTTTCTTTTTTCCAACAAGCTCAGTGTTCCTCCTTGAAAAGCCCAGAGCAAAATGTGTTGATCTCGTTTCAGTGCTTCTCCCCTCACAATTTCTCTTTCAAAACAATCTCTTGGTGGGAACGGGCTGTGTTTAGGCACGACATCTTGCTTCTGATGGATTGTCATTTTCCATCAGGAAAAATGTCCAGCCAGCTCCACCCACTAAGTGCTGATATCCCCGACAGCCTCAGCTCGTGCAGAGCTGCAGAGGGGAGCTCGTCAGGCCCCTGGGAAGGGTTAAAAGATTGCTGCCACCCCTGCACCAGTCTGGAGCTGGGTTCCCCAAAATTTCTGGGCGCTGAGGCTTGGCTGAGTTTGGGGTGTTGGCGTCCAAACCCAGATATTTTCACCCCTGAGCTCCAGGCTGCCTCTGACCACTTCCCCACCCCGCTGGAGCAGCCTGGAACTGCTCAGCTCTCCCCAGGGGTGCAGGAGATGATGGTTCAGGGTTTGGGGAAGAACTGAGCAGCTCCACGCTGGGGGAAGGTGATTCCTGAAGGGTTTTGTGCCCATTCTCCACTGGGGCATCTGGAGTTACCCAGGTGACCATCCTGGCGTGCCCAGTGTGACCTCAGAACCCAGCAGTGCTCCAGGGGTCGGGGTGAAAGGGATGGGATCATTTCCTGCCTGTCTGGGCGCCTCTGAGCACCTGAGGAGTGCAGAGGAGGCTCGCTGCCTGCCCCAGCACAGGTGAGGCGTGGCCAGCCCTCTGAAAGAGCCCGAATCAAAAGTGGGCACAGGTAAAAGCTGGAAAGAAAGCGCCTCAGGGATCAGAAAGCACCTCAGGGATCAGAAAGCACCTCAGGGATCAGAAAGTGAGGAGCAGCTCTCAGGAGCACTCTTTCAGTTCTTCTTGCCAAACGCCTGACTCAGTGCAGACACAGGATTCCTCTTTAAAAGCAAAACTGCTCATTTTTTCCCCTGAAAAAAATCAGATTGGGCTGTGCCTTCCTAGTCCCCAATATCTGAGCCCTTTGGCTGGCAACAGAAGGTTTAAGAAGTGGGGAGCAGAGCAGCAGGGGTGGCTTTGTGCCATCGAGGAGGTGCTGGCTGCCTGTCCTGTGCTGCCCACAGTTCCCCCACCCTGCCTGGGGCTGGGGTCCCCCCTGTTGGGACCCCACTTTGGGGGCTGGGGAGGTGGCACAGCTGCCCAGAGCAGCAGGCGGGGCAGGAGGTGGCTCTGGGAGCCTCTGCTGGCCCTGGAGCTGGAACTGCAGTGCAGCCCTGCTTCCTCACGGGGAGGAAACCAGGGGAAACCCCAAATGCCAGGGGGAAGGAAAGCCCCGATGCCAGGGGAAAATAAATCGCGAATTCCAGGGGGAAATAAATCACAAATTCCAGGAGAAAAGAAATCCCAAATTCCAGAAGAAAAGAAATCCCAAATTCCAGGGGAAAGGAAACCCCAAATGCCAGGAGAAAGGGAAAGAAACCCCAGATGCTGGGGGAAAGAAACCCCAAGTTCCAGGGGAAAAGAAACCCCAAATTCCAGGGGGAAAGAAACCCCAAAGCCAGGAGAAAAGAAACCCAAATTCCAGGGGGAAAGAAACCCCAAAGCCAGGAGAAAAGAAATCCCAAATTCCAGGGGAAAGGAACCCCCAAATGCCAGGAGAAAGGGAAAGAAACCCCAAATTCCAGGAGAAAAGAAACCCAAATTCCAGGGGGAAAGAAACCCCAAATTCCAGGGGGAAAGAAACCCAAATTCCAGGGGAAAGGAAACCCCAAATGCCAGGAGAAAGGGAAAGAACCCCCAAATTCCAGGGGAAAGGTAACCCCAAATTCCAGAGGGAAAGAAACCCCAAATTCCAGGGGAAAAGAAACCCCAAAGCCAGGAGAAAGGGAAAGAAACCCCAGATGCTGGGGAAAATAAATCTCAAATTCCAGGGGAAAAGAAACCCAAATTCCAGGAGAAAAGAAATCCAGAATTCCAGGGGAAAAGAGACCCCAAATTCCAGGGGAAAGGAAACCCCAAATGCCAGGAGAAAGGGAAAGAAACCCCAAATTCCAGGGGAAAAGAAACCCAAATTCCAGGAAAAACCCAACCAACCAAACAAACAAAAAAACCCCCAACAAATTCCAGGGGAAAGGAAACCCCAAATTCCAGGGGAAGAGAAAAGAAATGCCCAAATTCCAGGGGAAAAGAACCCCCAAATTCCAGGGGAAAGGAAATCCCACATTCCAGGAGAAAAGAAATCCCAAATTCCAGGGGAAAGGAAACCCCAAGTGCCAGGAGAAAGGGAAAGAAACCCCAGATGCTGGGGGAAAGAAACCTCAAATTCCAGGGGAAAAGAAAAGAAATGCCCAAATTCCAGGGGAAAAGAAACGAAACCCCAATTCCAGGCCAGCCTGGCAGCCCCACAGTGCCACGGGGCAGGATGGGCAGAGATGCTCTGGGCAGGGCGATGGGCTGGGCACCAGCTCCTGCCTTTGCCAGCTCTGCTCTGCTCTCGGGCTGCAGGAGGACGCTCGAGAGGGTTTAAAGGGTTAAACCGCTCGCTGCTTTCGTGCTGAAAATCGCGGAGGGGATTAAGCAAGCAGGGGGTGCTTGTGGTGTCTGGGTGGACACGGAGGGGACAGTTTGGCTCTGTGACAGGCACTGCTGGGGCAGGGACTGCAGGTCCTGTCCCTCCCTGTCCCTGTCTGTCCCTCCCTGTCCATCTCTGTCCCTCTCTGTCCTTCCCTGTCCCTCCCTGTCCATCTCTGTCCTTCTCTGCCGCTCCCTGTCCCTCCCTGTCCCTCCCTGTCCCTCCCTGTCCCTCCCTGTCCCTGTCTGCCCCTCTCTGCCCCTCCCTGTCCCTCCCTGTCCCTCCCTGTCCATCTCTGTCCATCTCTGTCCCTCCCTGCCCCTCCCTGTCCCTGTCTGTCCCTCCCTGTCCCTGTCTGTCCCTCCCTGTCTATCTCTGTCCCTCTCTGCCACTCCCTGCCACTCCCTGTCCCTCCCTGTCCCTCTGTGTCCCTCCCTGCCCCTCCCTGCCCCTCCCTGTCCCTCCCTGTCCATCTCTGTCCCTCCCTGTCCCTCCCTGTCCCTCCCTGTCCCTGTCTGCCCCTCTCTGCCCCTCCCTGTCCCTCCCTGTCCCTCCCTGTCCCTCCCTGTCCATCTCTGTCCCTCTCTGCCGCTCCCTGTCCCTCCCTGTCCCTGTCTGTCCCTCCCTGTCCCTGTCTGTCCCTCCCTGTCCCTCCCTGTCCCTCTCTGTCCCTCCCTGCCCCTCCCTGTCCCTCCCTGTCCCTCTCTGTCCCTCTCTGCCGCTCCCTGTCCCTCCCTGTCCCTCTGTGTCCCTCCCTGTGCCACGGGGCTCTGCCCTGCCTGTGGTTTTGTCGATGAGGACTCGAACACTTCTGATTTTTTAATGGCTGGATTGATTTTAAAGGTCTTTTCCAGCCGAAACTCCTCAATGAAATACATTTATTCCCCTTGTTCCGGCTGTGAGGAGCGAGGGCTCTGCTGCACAGGGAGAGGGCAGGTTTGGGAATATTGCTGGGATCGCTGAAATAACTTTTTCCAGGTGAGGCAGTAGATCTCTGCCTTCACCTGCAAAAAAATCGGGAAAAAAAGTGGCATGGAGGAAAAAGGGGGATGCCAGTTCAATTTTTTGAATGGGAATTCTGACAAACTTCTGTCAAGAAAAAAAATCAACAGTTTCTTGTATTTAACCTAGGAAAAACCTCCTTGAGTAAACCAGATTTTTTCTTTTTTTTTTTTTTTTTTTTGTCATGTAATATCCACGTAATCCTAGACAGCATTTGGCACAAACATGGGAAAAACACCACCAAAAAAAAAGAAAAAAAACAACAACTTGAAAATACTTTGACCAGATCTAAACATAACCAATTGCTGTGCAATTCCCTGTGCTCCCTAGGTAGGAGATGAGGTATTAATAAATCTTTGAGTTAATTATCAGAGAGTTCAGCTGGTTTTGAGGCACGGAGCAGCGATGCCGTGTCGCCACAGCCCTGGCACTGCTTTTGCAGCCCGTGCTGCTGCTGCCACAGCTCTGGTACCGAGTGACCCCTCATCAACATCCCGTTCCAGTACGAATGAGGAAAAATATTTATTAAGGCAAAAAAATTACCCATCTCCCCTAAAATGAAAACAAATCCCTTTCCGACCGCGCTGGCATTTTTAACGGGAGTGTTTGTCAGCGGCTCAGCGTTGTAGTGACGGCTGGGGGGGTGGGATGTAGGGATTCAGCTGTGAGCAGAGCGTTTCTTTTCCTTTTCTGCGCCCTAGTGCCACCAAAACGCCGGGCACTGCCGAGACAAAAGGCTGTGGCGAAGGGATCCGGGGCTGGCACCATCCTGCCGAGGAGCTGGGCACCTCCCAGAGGTGAAATCCCACCCCACAGCATCCGTGCCGGGCTCGTGGAGCGGCTCAGGCGACAGACAGACACGTAAAAATAGATTTGGGCTCCTCTTTTTTTAGGTTGTTTGTGTGTGTGTGTGGGGCTGTGGCGTCCTGCGCCCGCTCCTCTCCTCGCAAACCTGTTCTGGCCGAGCGCTGGGTTAATTGGAACAATCTCATTTAAAGGAAGATGAATTAAAGAGTAAAAAATAAATTAAAAAAAAAAAAGAAATCAGCAGCCAGCTGCCCCCATCGACCCCCCCCCAGTAATTGCCATGGCTTCGGCACTGCCTGGCAGCTGCTGCCCTCTTTTCCCTGTGCTGTGTGCCAGGGCGCTGGCACTGGGAAACGCTGCTGGCTCCAGTGGGGAGGGAAAGGATCCACGGGGCTCTCAGGGGGTGCCTGTGTCCCTTTCAGTTTGGTGCCTGTGTCCCTGTCAGGGTGTCAGGGTGGTGCCTGTGTCCCTTTCAGCGTGGCGCCTGTGTCGCTTTCAGCACAGAGCCTGTGTCCCTGTCAGGTTGGTGCCTGTGTCCCTTTCAGGTTGGTACCTGTGTCCCTTTCAGGTTGGTGCCTGTGTCCCTTTCAGCGTGGTACCTGTGTCCCCTTCAGGACGGTGCCTGTGTCCCTGTCAGGACAGTGCCTGTGTTCCTTTCAAGGGGGTGCCTGTGTCCCTGTCAGGACGGTGCCTGTGTCCCTTTCAGAGTGGTGCCTGTATCCCTTTCAAGGGGGTGCCTGTGTCCCTTTCAGAGGGGTGTTTGTGTCCCTTTCAGCATGATGCCTGTGTCCCTGTCAGCACAGTGCCAGTGTCCCTTTTAGGGTGGTGCCTGTGTCCCTGTCAGCATGGTGCCTGTGTCCCTTTCAGTTTGGTGTTTCTGTCCCTTTCAGGGGGGTGCCTGTGTCCCTGTCAGCACGGTGCCTGTGTCCCTTTCAGGATGGTGCCGATGTCCCTTTCAGCACAGAGCCTGTGTCCCTGTCAGCACAGTGCCAGTGTCCCTTTTAGGGTGGTGCCTGTGTCCCTGTCAGCATGGTGCCTGTGTCCCTTTCAGTTTGGTGTTTCTGTCCCTTTCAGGGGGGTGCCTGTGTCCCTGTCAGGATGGTTCCTGTGTCCCTTTCAGCACAGAGCCTGTGTCCCTTTCAGTTTGGTGCCTGTGTCCCTGTCAGGACAGTGCCTGTGTCCCTTTCAGTTTGGTGCCTGTGTCCCTTTCAGGGTGGTGCCTGTATCCCTTTCAGAGGGGTGTTTGTGTCCCTGTCAGCACAGTGCCAGTGTCCCTTTCAGGGTGGTGCCTGTGTCCCTTTTAGGATGGTGCCTGTGTCCCTTTCAGTTTGGTGTTTCTGTCCCTTTCAGGATGGTGCCTGTATCCCTTTCAAGGGGGTGCCTGTGCCCCTGTCAGCATGGTACCAGTGTCCCTGTCAGGACGGTGCCTGTGTCCCTTTTAGGATGGTGCCTGTGTCCCTGTCAGGACGGTGCCTGTGTCCCTGTCAGCACAGTGCCTGTGTCCCTTTCCCTGCATCCATTCCCCCCTTTTGGGGTTTCCAGGGGTGGTTACTGGGAGCTGCCCTGTTGTTTGAAGGGGATTTAGGGCCGTGTCTGAGGGATGCTCCCATGGTGCTGCTCCCTGCAGGGCTGGCCGGGCTCAGGGGCACCCGCAGGGGGGTGACCCTGTCCCTGCCTGGGGGTGGCAGAGCTGAAAGAGGAGGGATGTGATGTTCCCTGGGATTTGGGGGTCACCACACAGTTCTCCACCCCACTAAGTGACCCTACAGCTGCCCTTCACTCAGCTGAGCACCGGGACCTTCCCAGGAGCTCACAGCTGTGCCCCTGACCCTGGGCAGGGCCCAGGAACCAGCTCTGGGCAGGTGGGCAGGGGAAAAGAGGCTCCCCCAGCCCTCCTGCCCCTGTGTGCCACCTTTGCTGAGGCCCTGGGGTCACCTGCCCGTGTGTGCCACCTTTCCCGAGGCTCTGGTGTCACCTCCTACCCCTGTGTGCCACCTCCTGCCCCTCTGTGCCACCTTTCCCATGGCTCTGGTGTCACCTCCTGCCCCTCTGTGCCACCTCCTGCCCCTGTGTGCCACCTTTCCCGAGGCTCTGGGGTCACCTGCCCCTGTGTGCCACCTTTCCGAGGCTCTGGTGTCACCTCCTGCCCCTGTGTGTCACCTCCTGCCCGTGTGTGCCACCTTTCCCGAGGCCCTGGTGTCACCTGCCCCTGTGTGCCTCCTTTCCTGAGGCTCTGGTGTCACCTGCCCCTGTGTGCCACCTTTCCCAAGGCCCTGGGGTCACCTGCCCGTGTGTGCCACCTTTCCCAAGGCTCTGGTGTCACCTGCCCGCGTGTGCCACCTTTCCCGAGGCTCTGGGGTCACCTCCCACCTGTGTGCCACCTTTCCCGAGGCTCTGGTGTCACCTCCTGACCCTGTGTGCCACCTTTCCCAAGGCTCTGGTGTCACCTGCCCGTGTGTGCCACCTTTCCTGAGGCTCTGGTGTCACCTGCCACCTGTGTGCCACCTTTCCCAAGGCTCTGGTGTCACCTGCCACCTGTGTGCCACCTTTCCCGAGGCTCTGGTGTCACCTCCTGCCCCTGTGTGCCACCTTTCCCGAGGCCCTGGTGTCACCTCCTGCCCTTGTGTGCCACCTTTCCCAAGGCTCTGGTGTCACCTGCCCCTGTGTGCCACCTTTCCTGAGGCTCTGGTGTCACCTCCTGCCCGTGTGTGCCACCCTTCCTGAGGCTCTGGTGTCACCTCCTGCCCCTGTGTGCCACCTTTCCCGAGGCTCTGGTGTCACCTCATGCCCCTGTGTGCCACCTTTCCCGAGCCTCTGGTGTCACCTCCCACCTGTGTGCCACCTTTCCCAAGGCTCTGGTGTCACCTCCTGCCATGTGTGCCACCTTTCCCAAGGCCCTGGTGTCACCTGCCCCTGTGTGCCACCTTTCCCGAGGCCCTGGTGTCACCTGCCTGTGTGTGCCACCTTTCCCGAGGCTCTGGTGTCACCTGCCTGTGTGTGCCACCTTTCCCAAGGCTCTAGGGTCACCTCCCACCTGTGTGCCACCTTTCCCGAGGCTCTGGGGTCACCTCCTGCCATGTGTGCCACCTTTCCTGAGGCCCTGGGGTCACCTGCCCGTGTGTGCCACCTCTCCCGAGGCTCTGGTGTCACCTGCCCCTGTGTGCCACCTTTCCCGAGGCCCTGGTGTCACCTGCCCGTGTGTGCCACCTTTCCTGAGGCTCTGGGGTCACCTCCTGCCCCTGTGTGCCACCTCCTGCCCCTGTGTGCCACCCATCCCAAGGCCCTGGTGTCACCTGCCCCTGTGTGCCACCTTTCCTGAGGCTCTGGTGTCACCTGCCCGTGTGTGCCACCTTTCCCAAGGCTCTGGTGTCACCTGCCCCTGTGTGCCACCTTTCCCGAGGCTCTGGTGTCACCTCCTGCCCCTGTGTGCCACCTTTCCCATGGCTCTGGTGTCACCTGCCCCTGTGTGCCACCTTTCCCAAGGCTCTGGTGTCACCTCCTGACCCTGTGTGCCACCTTTCCCGAGGCTCTGGGGTCACCTCCTGCCATGTGTGCCACCTTTCCTGAGGCCCTGGTGTCACCTGCCCTTGTGTGCCACCTTTCCCAAGGCTCTGGTGTCACCTGCCCCTGTGTGCCACCTTTCCCGAGGCTCTGGTGTCACCTCCTGCCCCTGTGTGCCACCTTTCCTGAGGCCCTGGGGTCACCTGCCCCTGTGTGCCACCTTTCCTGAGGCTCTGGTGTCACCTCCTGCCCCTGTGTGCCACCTTTCCCGAGGCCCTGGTGTCACCTCCCACCTGTGTGCCACCTCTCCCGAGGCTCTGGTGTCACCTGCCCCTGTGTGCCACCTTTCCCGAGGCTCTGGTGTCACCTGCCCCTGTGTGCCACCTTTCCCGGGGCTCTGGTGTCACCTCCTGACCCTGTGTGCCACCTTTCCCAAGGCTCTGGTGTCACCTGCCCCTGTGTGCCACCTTTCCCGAGGCCCTGGTGTCACCTGCCCCTGTGTGCCACCTTTCCCAAGGCCCTGGTGTCACCTGCCACCAGTGTGCCACCTTTCCTGAGGCTCTGGTGTCACCTCCTGCCATGTGTGCCACCTTTCCCGAGGCTCTGGTGTCACCTGCCCCTGTGTGCCACCTTTCCCGAGGCTCTGGTGTCACCTCCTGCCCGTGTGTGCCACCTTTCCCGAGGCCCTGGTGTCACCTGCCTGTGTGTGCCACCTTTCCCAAGGCCCTGGTGTCACCTCCTGACCCTGTGTGCCACCTTTCCCAAGGCCCTGGTGTCACCTGCCCTTGTGTGCCACCTCTCCCGAGGCCCTGGTGTCACCTGCCTGTGTGTGCCACCTTTCCCGAGGCTCTGGGGTCACCTCCTGCCATGTGTGCCACCTTTCCTGAGTCCCTGGTGTCACCTGCCCCTGTGTGCCACCTTTCCCGAGGCTCTGGGGTCACCTCCTGCCCGTGTGTGCCACCTCTCCCGAGGCTCTGGGGTGGTGGCAGGCGCAGTGTCCCCTCTCCGTGCCCGTTTGCAGAGGTTCAGTGGGCTCAGGGATCATCCCAGCCCCTGGAGGATGTTGAATATGAACTATCCATTTTAGCAGCACCCTGCTCAGAACTGCATTCTGTAAATTGCAATTTTGCCTTTATCCATCCCCCAGACAGGTTTTGGTGCTGCCTCCATCATTAAAGGATGTGTGTGTGGGATTTCATCCTCTTCCAAACGAGATTGGGTTTTAATTTTATTTATTTCCCTTCTAAGGGGGAATAAAAAGGGGTTCAGCGCCCAGAAAACGAGGAGCAGTCCAAGGAGAACAATTATTGGGAGTGGGTGTTAGGGGGGGTGATTTTATCCTGAGATTTTTCCCTCCCTGTCCCGGGGGGGCTGCAGAGCCTGGCAGCCTCCTCCCCAACCCCTGCCTGACACCAGGTTGAAAATTCCCTCGGCATTTTCCAGAGAGGGAAAAGAGGGCTCAGGCTGAGGCAGGGGCTGTGTGAGCCTGAGTCCGGGCTTTTCTAGGAATTCATTTTAGGGGAAAATGTGGGGCTGGCTTTGGGGGGCACCGGTGACCTCCCTCGGCGAGCTCTGCTAAGATAAAATGCTCGGTTTCAAAGGCACTCCTGGGGTTTTTTCAGCTTAAAAAAAAGAAGTTTAAACTTTCCGAAAGAAACATTAAAATCCACACTCAAATTCCTACAAATCCTGGAGGTGTTGCCCTTCCGGTGCTTCCCTCAATGCCCCTTGCTGATTTTTCAGTTTTTCTTACTTGCAAAGCGAATATTGGGTGTAATTTATTGGAGGTGGAAGATTTCTCTGCAGTAGAACAGCCCTGGGTGTGCTCTGCCCATCCCAGAGCTGGAAAAAGGACCCAGAATATCTGATTTTTTTTTTTTTTTTTCCTCCTCCCCTTCTCTAAAATCTGTGTGCTGGTGACAGATTTCAGTAGGAAATGGGTTTGTACCGAAGCAGGGAGAGGGAAGAGAGGGCAAAAAAAAAGGGATTGCAGGGATTTCTGGAGAGCCACAGGGCTGGAAAAAGCCTCGGAGCTGGGAGGATGAGGAGGGACCGCGGGGGCATCTGCTGGGGGAGGGTTCTGCCAGCAAACTTTTATTTCTGCTGCTTGCAAGAGAAGAGTGGAAACAGGGCAGTCCTGGGGAAGCAGCAGCAAAAAAAACCCCAAAACCCCCAGCAATTTATACATTTAGGAAGGGATTTTCCAGCCTGGAACGCGCTGGGTTTTTGGTTAAAGGGGGAAAATCGTTCACTCCAGGCCAGTGGAATAAATCAGGGAGAAATAAATCAGTGTAGAGAGTCCAGCACAGGAGGCACAACCCTCTCTCTTGCTTCAGTGATGGGTTATGCGGTGGGGAAACAAGTTTTTATCAAATTCAGCGATTATTTATGTGATAGAAAACGACCTGGGTGATGCCATGTTTGCAGCAAGTCAAATCAAGCAGCGACTGAATGTGCCAGCGAGCCAAAGGGGCAGATTTGAAGCTTTTTTTGGTGAAAATAAAATAAAAAACAATCTCGGCGCAGTGTTTTCTAACAGACCTATGCTGTAAAAAAAATATAAATATAGTAGTAGTGGAATAATAATATTAATAATAATAATAATCGTAATAATAATAATAGTAATATTAATAATAATAGTAATAGTAATAGTAGTAGTAATAATAAAAATAAAATAATAATAATAATAATAATAATAATAATAATAATAATAATAATAATAATAATAATAATAAACAACCTCCTATTTAATCCCTGCGATTATAAATACAGGACCTGCGTTTCGGTATGTTAAAAAAAAAATAAAAAGACTAAAATTAAAAGGAATGAAATTTATGTTAGAGGATGAAATGGAAAGCCTAAACTCCACGAATCGTCTCCAATTTCCCAGGATTTCCATCGGTAACTTGACGAACTGGTGGCTCAGGAGGGGAATGGGTTTTATTTGGGTTTTTTGGGGTGTTTTTGGGGGGCTGCGGTGCGGGCACAGCCTGGCGATGGATGCAGCGGGGACAGGAGGGACCGCGCCGGCTCCGGAGGCAGCTCGGGGGGGTTGTTGCAGCTTTTGGGACAATTTCGGAGCTGCTGCTGCTGCTGCTGCTCCCTGCTCTGGTTTGTTTTGTGGAATCGGCGAAAATCCCCGTGCTTGTGGGGTTTATTAAAGAATAAAACCCCAAAACACCAAAAGCAAAACAAAAAAAACCCCAAAACCAAACAAACCAACAATAAAAAAAGCCCAAAAAACCCCACAAAACCCAAAAGAAAAACCCGTTTTCCACCTCCCAGCCCTTCAAACCTTTTATTTTTATTGTTTCGTGCTGGTTTTTCTTGAGCACTCCTCTCCCCAGAAGGGATGGGGGGGGGACCTGTGGGATGAGGGGCCCCGAGGGGACCCGGCGGCGCTCGGGGATGTCCCCAAGAGCTGCTGCAAAGCAACCCCGTGCCCGGCTTTGCTCCGTCCAAAAAAAACCCACCCTCCATCCTCGCCGAGGGGATTTGCGATTTATTTACGATGAGCCCCAAATTTAGCGGAGAGGACAGGCTGAAAGGAGGGGTGCGGGGAAAGCAATTCAATTAATTTGTAATCTGGCTTTTCATTAGAAAATGCAAGAATAATGATAGCGTCCAGCAGCCGGGGCTGGGGGGGGATCATAAATGGAGATTCCCCCCCTCCCGAATCAGATTATAAAATCAGCTTTTTTAAATTAAATTAGTTGGCACGCGGTTGGTCGGGGTAAGCCCGGACCGCGAGCGAGGCGAAGGCGACAAATAAAAACTAACAAAGGACGCGAAAGTTGTCTGTCTGTCTGCTCGTCCCTCTGTCGGTGCGACCTCCGCGGCTGCCGGGGGGGCCCGAAGGGGAGCGGGGAATTTGGGGGATGAGCTGGGAATTTGGGGGGGATGAGCTGGGAATTTGGGGGGGATGAGCTGGGAATGGGGGACGAGCTGGGAATTTGGGGGGGGACGAACTGGGAATTTGGGGGGGATGAGCTGGGAATGGCAGGATGAGCTGAGAATGGGGGGACGAGCTGGGAATGGGGGGACGAGCTGGGAATTTGGGGGGGACGAGCTGGGAATTTGGGGGGGGATGAGCTGGGAATGGGGGGGGGGTGTGAGCCTGGAATAGGGGGAGATGAACTGGGAATTTGGGGGGGGATGAGCTGGGAATGAGGGGATGAGCTGGGAATGAGGGGATGAGCTGGGAATTTGGAGGGGATGAGCTGGGAATGAGGGGATGAGCTGGGAATGGGGGGGGGGTGTGAGCCTGGAATAGGGGGAGATGAACTGGGAATTTGGGGGGGGTGAGCTGGGAATGAGGGGATGAGCTGGGAATTTGGGGGGGATGAGCTGGGAATTTGGGGGGAGCAGGGCCGGGGAATGGGGGGGACGAGCCTGGAATAGGGGGGGATGAGCTGGGAATGGGGGAGCAGAGCCGGGAATGGGGGAGCAGGGCTGGGAATGGGGGGGACGAGCCTGGAATAGGGGGGGGATGAGCTGGGAATAGGGGGGGATGAGCTGGGAATTTGGGGGTGATGAGCTGGGAATGGGGGGATGAGCTGGGAATTTGGGAGGGGGGGGATGAGCTAGGAATTTGGGGGACAAGAGCCGGGAATGGGGGGATGAGCTGGGAATTTGAGGAGGATGAGCTGGGAATGGGGGGATGAGCTGGGAATGAGGGGATGAGCTGGGAATGGGGGAGCAGAGCTGGGAATAGGGGGGATGAGCCAGGAATGAGGGGCAATGAGCTTGGAATTTGGGGGGGATGAGCTGGGAATGGGGCAGCAGAGCCGGGAATGGGGGGACGAGCCTGGAATGGGGGGGGATGAGCTGGGAATGGGGGGATGAGCTGGGAATGGGGCAGCAGAGCCGGGAATGGGGGGATGAGCTGGGAATGGGGGGATGAGCTGGGAATGGGGCAGCAGAGCCGGGAATGGGGGGACGAGCCGGGAATGGGGGGGGATGAGCTGGGAATGGGGGGATGAGCTGGGAATGGGGCAGCAGAGCCGGGAATGGGGGGGGGATGAGCTGGGAATGGGGGGATGAGCTGGGAATGGGGCAGCAGAGCCGGGAATGGGGGGATGAGCTGGGAATGGGGGGATGAGCTGGGAATGGGGCAGCAGAGCCGGGAATGGGGGGACGAGCCGGGAATGGGGGTGCGGGGGTGCAGCCGGCTCGCATCAACTCGAATAATTCATTTGCAAACAAGGTTCTGCCGGCAGCCGAGAGAGGTCCGCGCTGAACTCGCCGGAGCGGAGTCGTTTTATCCCGGGTTCAACCCAAAATCTGCAGAAAAGGGGCATTTTTTGGGGAGGGGTGCGGAGCTGGACCTGGGACTCAAAGCGGGCACTGCCTCCTTTTAAAATACCCATTGGCATTTCTTGTCTCTCTCTTTTTCTCTCTTTATTTTATTTTTTTTTCCCCATTTATTCCCACGGAGGAGCCTCCCCGCCCCGTCCCGGGTGGGATTCGCTCCCGCCGGCGCTGGGAAGGATTGGGGAGAATTGGGGGGGTTTCGGGAACTTTCCCACGCCCCCGCCCTTCCCTGCCTAACTTCAGCTTCGTTTTCTGCCTTTTTCCTCTCAATTTAAAATCCCGTCAAACAGACCAAAAAAAAAAAAAAAAAAAAAAACACCTCTTTAAATTGATTCAATCCGTATTTTAATTTTTATTTTTTTCCCTCTAAAAATCGTTGAAGTGGAATTCTGTCCGGTAAAAGCCAAGAGGGGAAGTTTGGGGAGAATATCGGGTGGTTTTGGGTCTGCTCCCAGCTCTGCGCCGGAGGAAGTGTGAAATCTCTCCTGCCACACGCTCAGACAAAGCCGTCTTGTTACCCGGGATTTGTCGGGTCAAGCAGGATCCCGTTTTAAGCCAGTTACTAAATGTAATTCTCCCACTTTGCCCCTTAATTTAGCAAACGAAAAAAAAAAACCCAACTTTTCGCTGGGGGCATTAATGGCAGTGGTCGTATGCCCCCGAAGTTAAAAAGAAATAAAAAAAAATAGGGGTTTTAGTCACTTTATTATTCCTGCCACTAATGTTTGTAATTTATAGAATGAGCAGTGTTTGAGAAATGTTTGAGTGCACTAAAATTTCCGCATTTAAATAGAAATTATTTTGATGAAATACCGTATTTGAAATGGCAATTTTAAATATCCACACTAAAAAAAATTCTTAACGAGGTTTTTACAGGGTCCTGAGCTGGTGGGAACCAATTTAGCTCCTTTGTGTAGCATCATCCCAGGGTATTTCCTATTATTCTTAGGAATTTGGATTGATTCTTTATTGTGAACTAAACATTTTCTTAGTGTTCACTTTTTTTCTCTCTTGGAAAAAAAAAAAGAAAAATAAAAGGGGTAAAAAAAAAAAAATAAAATTGACCCAAAAATTGAGTTTGTGTTTTGGAACTTATTCTGTGCATTCACAGAAACGGGAGATCTCAGGTGTGTGCTTGAACAAAAGTTTTTAAACGTGTGTCTGTCCTGCTCAGAACCAGTTTTAATTGCAAAAAAAAAAAAAAAAAATCCTTGAAATTCTCTGTTCCAAACATTAATCCGTTCTGAAGCTGGTTGAAATTTTCACACTGCAATTAAAGTAAAAGAATAAAAAGTGGGGGAAGTTTTTACTTTTTAAAGATATCTAGTGCCTTTCACTGTCCCTGCTCAGCAGCTTGTGCAGCAAAGCCATTCCAGCAGTGGAGCCTGAAGTCTCAAATATTTTTGTCTCTCGTTAAGAAAAGGGGGGGAAAAATTTTAGGAAAAAAAAATTCAAAAAGTTTGGAGAAATTTTCTTAGAAAAATGCAAGTATTCCCAGGGATTCATCTGGGTCCTTGCTCCAGGTGCAAGCTGCCAAGAACAAACAAACAAACAAACAAAAATCAATGTTTTTTATCACCCACCCAGTGCACTGGAGGCCTTTGGGAGATGACTTTGGAGGGGACGGGTGGGCAGGCAGGGCACAGTGGGCTGGGGGCTGCAGCCCCTCCAGAGAGGAGCTTGGCTGCTGCAGGTCCAGAGGCATTTTAACCCCATTCCCGTTGGTTCACCGCTGCTTGGATTTTACCCTGTGGAAGAGCTCGAAAAGCTGCAGGATGCTTTGGGCAAAGCTTGGTGCCCTGCAGTTGTCTCTGGGTGTGAGCCTCACCTGGCACAGCGGGCTCCCTCTGTCCCTGGGGATGTTACAAACCTCCCACCCCGCGCGCCAGCGAAGCCGAAAGATTCTTAATTTCATTTAATTTCATTTTTTGAACGTGGAAGGCGGAGGTGTCCTCAAAAGCCGCCCTCTGCCCGGCCGGATCGCCCAGCCGCGCGCGTGGTACCGGCGCCCAGCATTGTGCGGGGCTCCGCAGCCCCGCTCGGCCTTTTGTCAGCCCCCTTTTCTGTGTCAATCAGATGCCTTTTGTCGGGTCCCAGACATGTTGTGTCCACAGGCGCACCAACCTCCCTGCGCAGCGCGGGCCGTGGGGAACGCGGGGCACGCTCAGCTGGCGCGGGGGGCACTGCCACCGCACGGCCCCGAGGGGCTGGCACGGAGCTCCAGGGTGCCTGGGCCGGGGAAGGTGCAGGGCCCCGTTCCCCAGCATGTCCGCGTGTCCGTCTGTCCGTCAGGATGGAGCCAGGAGATTCCCTCTCCCACGCCCTCTCCCACGCGTGGGGGGCACTGCCACCGCACGGCCCCGAGGGGCTGGCACGGAGCTCCAGGGTGCCTGGGCCGGGGAAGGTGCAGGGGCCCGTTCCCCAGCATGTCCGCGTGTCCGTCTGTCCGGCAGGATGGAGCCAGGAGCGTCCCTCTGCTGGTGCTTTCGCCCATCCTTTGAGCTGTTTGTTTTTCAGCTTTACACCCGTGTTTCTCAGGAATGGGTGAGGTTCGGTCGGCTCCTCCAGCCACCCCTGGGAAATGTCTCTTTTACTGTTTGCTCCGCTGGTTTTGGGAGATCTGCTCGCAAACCACACAACCCCAACTCGGCTTTGGCACCCTGAGCACCCCGGGGCTCTTCCCCCCAACTCCTGCCCGTCCTCAGCTGAGCCTGGAGGTTGTTCGGTGAAGCTCAGAGGGCAACTTCGGGTTCAACCCCGCCTGCTTTGGGCACTGGCACACAGAGGGGCGGCCGGTGCCCACCTGTCCCTGGTGGCAAGAGCTCTGCCCATCCCCACAGCGCTGCCGTAACCCCAGGCCACAGCAAGCCCGGCCGGCTCGCTCCGTATCCTCAACCACCGCGCCCTCCATGGTGCCCGCGGCTGCACGGGCCTGGCAGGGGCAGCGAGGGACGGAGAGAGGCAGGAGCACCCCCAGAGAGGGACGGAGGGAGCCAGTGGCCTCCAAGTGTGGAAAACCCGAGGCAGTGGCCTCCAAGTGTGGAAAATCCACGGCAGCGGCCGCTCTCCCTGGGCATCAACAAAATGGCGTCAGGGCTCCCAAATGGCGGCCGGGGCCGGCGGGGAAGGGCCCGGCGCGGTGCCAGGGCCGCTGCGAGGGCACAATGACTGGCACATAACGGCCCTGGCCACGGCCGCCCCTCGCCATGGCCGTGCCAGCTGTACCCCCCTCCCTCCGCCTTGGCACAGGCAGGCAGCCCCGCCATGGCCGCCTCTGAGGAGGATTAAGGCCGCAGTTGTGTCTCCCTCTTTCTTTCCCCCTCAGTGGCTGAGAACAGGAAACGTGAACCTATCTGAGACTAATTGACTTGCAAATTAATCGTTTGTCCCTGTGCCTGATAATTAGTGCTAACGATTTTTACACCCCCCCCCCCCCCCCTTTGCTCTCTCCTCCTCCTCTTTATTTTAAAGGGGGCTGTTTTCCCTTTCTTTTCCTTCCCTCGCTCCTCTTTTTATCCACCCTCGCTCCAGTTCTTCCCCGAGGATCCCCAGCTGCCCCTGGGGTGGGGATGGCACCGGGTTGGGGTGCAGGGGCCTGGCAAGGGCACACAGCTGCTGCTTTGCTTCCCACGCCTCGGTGCCAACCTCCACGCCAAGGACAATGAGCGGGGCTGGGAGAAGGGTCAGGATTTGGGGGGGCTGCAGACGGGCTGGGAAAAGGGGGAGAAGTGCTCAGAGATGGGGCATGGCTGCAGCTGAACCCGCAGATTTCCCCAATAGCCGGGAAATGAGTGTAAAAATATATATATATATATATTAAAAATCGCTTCAAAAAGAAGCAAAGGTCTGGGGTTGTTTTCTCCAGCTTTCCCTCTTCCTCTGGTTTTCTTCCATGGATATATCTTGTTGTCACAAGTCAAAAAAAGGCATTTCTCCAGGGGCAAGGCAGCTCAAAGAAAATATTTGAGGCTGGGGATTGGAATCGCTGGTGGTGTGGCTTTGTCCAAAATTGTCACCTGAAGAAAGGGCGCTGCGGGGAATGGACAGAGCCGCAGCTGGAGCATGAAGCTGGTGTGAGAGAAAGGGGAAAAGTGGATTTGTGGTCAGTTTTGGGGTCTGAGGCCTCTCGGTGCAGCCCAGTGAAGCTCATTTGTGCCAGAGTCCGGGAGCAGCTCGGGGCTGACAGGAGAGGATGTGTTCATATCGTCGGTGATACGTCAACAGGAAAACGCACTTTTGTTGAAATTGATGTATTTTCTGAGAGTGTTTCCCCGTCAGCAGCAGGATAACCGCACTAATGTGATATTCCAATGTGTTTATTGAGGTCTGGTCACATAAAAAAACCATAAAGTACCTTAGTACTTCACTTTCAGTGAACTGCTGCTGTGTGTTGCCTCTCCAGTGATACTGTACTGCACAAAGAATTGAAAATTCTGCGTGTAATTGTCATGTTTCAGTGCAATTCAAACCCAAACACTTTGTTGCTCCCGCATGGGAACTCTTGAGGAATTCCACTCAGCAATTTTAATTTTTTTTTTCTTCCCTGTTTGTTAGGACGAAAAGATGCCATTTGAGGGAGACAAAAAAAAAGATGCCGTTTGGGGAGGAAGGGGACCTTTTGTGATGTTCAGCTCCTCTTTTTTTCCCCTGGCTGGGTGAGATTTGGATCCTCCCAATGCCAGGCAGGCTGAGAGGTGAAACAACCCCTCTGTGCCATGCTCAGGACCCTGACCAGCTCCAGATCATGGCAGAGCCAGGGTTTTTCCACCCTTCCCGTTCCTGCCCCTGAGCCAGGCTGCAGGACAGACACCCATGTCCAGCTGACCTCCAGTGGCCCTCCAGAGTGGAGGGGAAGCTCCCACTGACATCTCACCCCCTTCAGCGTGAGGCGCTTCCTCCTCTGATGCTGAACCATTGATAATTAAAGGGATCCTTTTCTTCCAGCTCTTCCCCCCAAACGCCCCTGGTGCCTGACACTACTTGTCAGCCAAACCCTGCTGTAATCCGGGTTTTGCTCCCCTTCCTACCCTGCTTTGTGCTTCATCTCTGCTTGTGCAGCTTGGGGGCTGCTGGTCCCCCTTCCCCGGGAGCCGGGACTCCATAAACCCTGAGCCTGCCCCGGCCCCGGCGCTCATCAACTCGCTCTGTTTGGTTTGTCCAGAGTTAATTGCACACAAACTCCGGCCTGTTGGCACACAGGGGCTCTTTGTTCCTGCGAGAATCACTTGCCCTCCGAGGTCACCGCGGCCAGGACCCGCTGTCCCCGAGGGTCACCCCGCCGACACGCACTTTCAGTCGGATCCCTGCTCGTGGCCGGGGTGGGATGGGGCAGGTGGATGCTGGGGGAAAGCTGGAATGTCGTGGCCAGGGTGGGATGGGGCAGGTGGATGCTGGGGGAAAGCTGGAATATCGTGGCTGCAGGGTGGGATGGGGCAGGCGGCTGAAGGGTGAAAGCTGGAATGTCGTGGCCAGGGTGGGATGGGGCAGGCGGCCGCAGGGGGAAAGCTGGAATGTCGTGGCCAGGGTGGGATGGGGCAGGTGGATGCTGGGGGAAAGCTGGAATATCGTGGCTGCAGGGTGGGATGGGGCAGGTGGATGCAGGGGGAAAGCTGGAATGTCGTGGCTGCAGGGTGGGATGGGGCAGGCGGCTGAAGGGGGAAAGCTGGAATGTCGTGGCCAGGGTGGGATGGGGCAGGCGGCCGCAGGGGGAAAGCTGGAATGTCGTGGCCAGGGTGGGATGGGGCAGGCGGCCGCAGGGGGAAAGCTGGAATGTCGTGGCCAGGGTGGGATGGGGCAGGTGGATGCTGGGGGAAAGCTGGAATGTCGTGGCCAGGGTGGGATGGGGCAGGTGGATGCTGGGGGAAAGCTGGAATGTCGTGGCTGCAGGGTGGGATGGGGCAGGTGGATGCTGGGGGAAAGCTGGAATGTCATGGCCAGGGTGGGATGGGGCAGGTGGATGCTGGGGGAAAGCTGGAATGTCGTGGCCAGGGTGGGATGGGGCAGGCGGCCACAGGGGGAAAGCTGGAATGTCGTGGCCAGGGTGGGATGGGGCAGGCGGCCACAGGGGGAAAGCTGGAATGTCGTGGCCAGGGTGGGATGGGGCAGGTGGATGCTGGGGGAAAGCTGGAATGTCCTGGCTGCAGGGTGGGATGGGGCAGGCGGCTGCAGGGGGAAAGCTGGAACGTTGCTGGTGCCTTTTGGGTCAAGCTCATTGAAGTAATGGGATGATTAGCAAGGATTGCTGAGCTTTATGGCCGGGGAGGAGGAGAGAGGGTGAAAGAGACGTTAGGGGTGGATTAACCCCTGTCAGACCTGCACAAGAGGTTTCCCAGATTAAACACAAGTTCAGTGGTCTGTAAACGCTCCCCTTTCGCCGGCTGCTTCCCCAGAGCAGCTCTGGAATGAAAGCTCTGCACTTTGTGTTAGGGAACACAACATCCCAACTCCTGCTTGCGCTCCTGAGGCCGCATCCTTTAACTCCCCTGAATCAACACCCCTGTGTTCTTAGAGATTTGAGTGCCCCGTTAAGCTGGATGCTTGGTTCTGATGAGCTTTCCAATGTGCTCAGGAGCAGCCAGTGAACTTCTGTTGGGCTTACAGAGGTGCCTTCAAGAGGTTTTGGGTGATGTTCCCATCTGTGCTGCCCTGTGGAGGGAGAGGCTGGCCCGGACACGGCTGTGGTGGGTCTGGCATTCCAGAGCAGCAGAGAGCCTGGAATCCTGAGTGGGAGTGGGGCTGCCCAGAGCCTCTGGCCAGGGCCACGGGCTGCTTTGGTCTCCTGCTGGCTCAGCTTTGCAGGGGGACAGGGGTGGCTGCTGGCGGGTGCAGGCAAAGGCACCAAGGGCTGGGATGGCATTGAGGGCTCAGCGGCCCCTTGGCAGGACTGTGACCATCCTGAAAACCCTTTGTGACCTCCTCCCCAACCCAGGCATGACCTCTGTGCTGCTGCTGGGGATGTCAGTGCCTTCCCTCTTCAGCATCCTTCGGGCTCCCTCTGGGTGAGCCCAAGGGACGAGTTTCAACCGGTTTCAGAGGGTGATGGGGCTGAGAACCGGCAGCAGCAGTGGGAACGACGCCCTTCAATGCCCTCCAGAGCGGCAGAGGGCCCTGGGAGCTCACCAGTTCTGCAGGGAAGGTTCTCGCTGACCCTATCCTTGGGCAGGTGGGCGCCGTCCCCAAGGTGGGCAGCCCCGTGCAGACCCTCAGCGCTGGGCTGGCGAGACGCTGCCTCGAGGCGGTTTCCCAATCCTGCGCACCTGGTACTCTGTCAATGCAGCCACTTGGCTAAATGTGGGTCATTGTAGGAGGATGCAGCCACTCGAGCAAACAAGCCTCAATTGCCCACTGATTGGGGTGGCTGAGAGCACCATCACTGAAATTTCTGAGGGGGGAGGCATTAATAATCCCCATTCTGTCTCTGCAGCCCTTGCCCCCTTGTTATTTCCCTCTTTGTGTCTTAATTTGGCCCATTATTATTATTTTATAAAAGGGCCTTTTCTCCACCCCCTCCCTCTTGAAGACACTCCTTAGACCGATGGGAAAATGGCAAGGAATAATTATGAAAAACATCAGTGAAGAGAGGGCCATCTGAGAGGGATTAAAGGATTACAATTAAAACTCATTTTAGGGAGGTGATGTGACATTAGCGTTTTCATTCTTCCCCCCCACCCCCCCTTCCCCAAACACCCTCCAGGATATCTGGGTCTAAGTTGATTAAATGACAAACTCCAGCTCAGAGAGAAACAACAACAAATTAAAAACCGAGTAAAATGAAAAACAGCAACCCAAAAATGATTTACAAAATGAAGTGAAAACGAGGTCACTGAGAATTACTGGAAGTCTGGTGGCAGCTGGAAACGGGGTGGACAGAGCACCTGCCACTAATAGCAGGTTTCTGATGGTGGGAGCATCTCCCTGCTCCTGCTCCAGCAGCAGGTGAAGTTGTCTGAGGTCTCTCCCGCAGGATACAACAGGAGTGTGGGGCTGTGGCAGTGGTTCCTTTGGCAGGGCTGGTGCTGTGCACAGGTTTTGGCAGCTCTGTGTTCCGCTGAGGCCATGCTGGGCTTTGCTTTGGGAGCCGGGGGTGGATGTGGTGCTGCTCTCCCTCCAGCAGCGAGCCTGGGAGGTGCCCCAGCGCCAGGGCAGTGCTGGGGCTCTCCCTGTGTCCCTTCCTGGCGTGGCTCCATGGCCCATTTTCTCATCTCTTTGCTGCTCTTGCTGGTGGCTGGAGCCAAGCCTGCCCCACACAGCCTCGAGCAGCCCCGGCACCGTTCCCGGCGTGGGGCACACTCTGACCCTCCCTGCAGAGCTGAGCAGAGCCCGTGCTGCAAACACCTTCCCTCCTGTCCGTGGGGATGCGCAAAGGGCCCTGCCCGTGCTGCCTCCCCCGTGGAGAATCCTGACGGGGCTGCTGAGGGTGGGAGCTGCTCTCGGTGGCGCTGAAATTCGGTGCTGTCAGAAAGGAGGGGAGCTGGGAAAGGCAGCGTGCCTGGAGCGGAGCTGACGCTGCCAAATGGGAACGCGCCGAGCTGGGGTTTTATCTGTTGTGGAAAGCAAGTTCTAGGATGATTGCTGGCCATTTCAGTGAGTGAATGTGAAGCCTGGGATGGGGGATTTCCCTTTATAAACCAAAAATATCCGTAAAACAAACTGTTCAGATGATGCGGACACCCAAACCCGTGCTGCCAGCCCTATTGGAAGCGGGGGTTACGTGAAGATGCGGAGGCAGACGAGTGACTCAGGCTCTGCAGTTCGCAGTGCTTAGGAAGTTTTGGCTGCCAGAATCGGAGCTGTAGGGCCCCAATAACCACAGCGGGCCTGAGCCAACATCCTGCCCTGAAAGCCCAGCTCTTAGCGCTTCAACTCGGCCACAAAGCCTGTAAAGTGTGCGGCCCGGGCCGTGTGTTTCGGCCGGGCTGCAGAGCGAGAGCAGAGAGGAGCTTCTCCCACATCCTCCTGCTTCTCCTGCCAAAGAGGCTGGGCTCAAACCTTCGCTCTCGCCTCCATTCGGCAGCCTGGCACCAACCGGGCATCTCATCACGTGGCCGCGCACGTGGGCGCGAGCGCTCGTCATGTGAGGTGCCATATAGTGCCTCATATTGGGAGGCAGGGAGAGCTGGAAAAGCTGAACGGAAGGGAAACTCCCCCTCCTCCCCCCCCCAGATCCAGCCTATTTTCTTTCCTCTTCTTTTGTTTCTGGTTTCCGGAACTATGCGGCGAAGCAAAGCGTGGGGAGAAGAAAGAGGCTGAAGAGAGCTGGCATCTGGCAGGGAAAAGAACAAAATAGCAGAGCAGGGCTTTCCTAGGCAGGAGCAGTGGCTGCTCGGGAGATGGGCAAGCCCTGGGAAAACTCAGGGTCTAAGCATGGAGCTGGCCCAGGCAGGTGGGCACAGAGCTCCTGGTAAAGGCAGCGGAGGGGTGAGCCCTGCAGCTGGAATTGTGCCCTGCTCCTGGGCATCCTCCTTGCTGCCCTCCCGCTCAGGATCTGTTCCTTGACTCCCTCCTGCTCATCCCCCTGAGCAGTGAATTCCCCCAGGACACGCGCTGCCCCTCCTGCCCCGTGTCAGGGTTCTGTGTGATTTGGCCCCAAACGCAGGGGAGGTGGAGGTGGAGGCCGTTCTCCTGCAGAGGCTTTCTCTGAGCCTTAAATGCTCAGCGTGGCCCAGTTCATCCTGCGATGTCCCTTTTACAGTCGGGGCTGAGAGTTGCCTGAATATTTTTTTTAATTCCTGTTATTTCCTCTGTCCCGACCAGTACAGAAAGAGGTCTTTGCATACAGACCCAATGTTAATTAGGGAAATTAATTAGGACCAAGATGCAGTGTTTTCCCCCTAAGGAGGAAATACAGTAAACTTCATTTTTGTGAGTTTTTTTATTCAGCCAGGGGGGTCGAAGGAGAATAGCCGTGTCAAAGAAGCTGCCATTTTCAAGGTCCTTGTGTCCCTTCTGCGCCGCCCTAGAAAGGGAACAAAACTCTGTTGACAGCAAAATCTCAGCAGGAGCCCCTGGGCTGAGGGGCACAGGGAAGCGAAGTGGAAAGGGTGCCAGGTTTCCGAGCGCCTGGAGGGAACAGGCTTTGGTCTCCGGCGTTTCAATGGACCGGGGAAAGCAAATCAGCCCTTTCAAGGCCAATCATGCTGCTCTGGAAGGCACACACTGCACACAATGCCCTGCTGGCAGCGGGGCAGCGGGAAAGGGACTGGGTGGCCGTAGCAAGGCCCAGGGCAGGAGAGCTCCCGAGGGCCAAGAGCCATTGGCCTTGCTCCTGCTGCATCCAGCTCACTCCTCAGAGCCCTGGGAAAGGTCTGGGATGTGCTGGAGCATCAGGAACAGCCCAAGGAGGCTCTTAGGATGGGGCAGATGGGGCACCCGTGTGTGTTGCTGTTCTGTGTTGTCTCTCCTCTCTCCTCCAGCAGAGTGATGGTTTGTGTGGTAAAGGAGCGTGGAAGCCCTGAGCAGCTCCCTGACCTTCTCCCCACCCCAGCCTTTTATTCACAGTTTTAATTCATTCCACCCTGAAAGCCTGTGACCCGGGGCAGCCCGATCCCAGCCCACGAGCCTGCTCCAGTGTCTCCCCTGGACATGGAACGAGTGGACGGATGGGCTCCCCGAGACGTGCCGTGGGATGGGCAGGTCCGTGGCTGCAGCTGGGGTGCTTTAATGCTCCTGTGTCTCCTGGAGAGGAGCAAAGCTGGGCTTGCCTTGGCAGCCTCTCCCAGCCCAGCGCTCTGCCCACAGCACCATCTCCTGTCGGCATCGCTCCGGCTTGCAGGGCAGTGCATCCTGGGAATTTCCTTCCCGGGTGCCAGAGCACCTTCACCCCAAGCCCGACGGTGCGGATGATCTTCCGTCACCATATTTAACTCCCCCTCCCCGTCCCTGCCCAAAGGCAGGATGAAAGCGGCGGGGTTTTTTTCCCTCTTTCTTTCTGTTTTTTTTTTTTTTTTAATGGCGTTTTATTAGCCTCCAAATCAGACGGGCGAAACAATGGCGTTCTGTCAGCGATGGGCTTTCGCGCTGATTTCATCTCCTCTCTCATCCGTATGCAAACCAGCTTCCAGCAGGCTTTGGCCATGCCATGGAAACCGAGGTGCAGGCCCGGAATGGGGGTTCTCGGAGTGAGAAATCTCCCGTTCGCTTTTTCCCATTTGCATAATGCAACTTTTCTTCCCGCAGACACTGAGGCGCTTTGTTTATAGAGAGCCGAGAGAAAGGGGGATGCCGGGGACAGAGGAGGGACCGCGGGGAGGAGGGAAGCGCCCGGTGGGAGTGGGGAAGAGGAGGGCAGCGCTCGCAAAAGAAGAACACGCAGAGAACAGTGCCGGGCGACTGGAAGGGAATTTATATGAGGATGGGGACTGGGAAATGGGGATGGGCCAGTTCCCCGTGATCCTGGGACCCGTGCGCTCCTTTGGCCTCTCTGAGGCAGCCGAAGGGTGTCGGGGGGACTTGGCGTGGCTGAGGATCCAGCTGGGAGCCGGGATCTGCGCTGAATTAAAGCCGGTTGTCATGATAATGCCCCCCAGAGGAAGCAGGAGCCTTTTCAAGCCTCGCATGAAATGCCTCAAAGGGTTTTGTGCAAGAAGCCTCTAAGATCTTCAACTGGTGGAAACCGAAGTTTGTGTGGGGGAATAGTGACCCACGGGGCACAGGGGAAGGTGGCTAAGTGACAGCCAGCAGAGCGTGAGGCTGTCCTGGGAGGTGGGGGCAGAAACAGGGGGGGGATAAAATCATCCCGGATTTATTCCCAGCGGCGTGTGAGGCTGGGAGAGAAGGAGGTGAACAAAACGAAATTACAACCGATTTGTCCCCCTTGAAACGCGGCAAGCTGCCAGGTGGCACTGGGAGGTGGGAGGGTGAAGGGGTGGAATTGACCAGTCCCTACCAGCACCCCCAGTTTGTTGGGGGCACTGGGGCCGATTTACACCCTGTTTTGTACATCTCCTCCAAAGGGTTGACCTACTGCTCTTCGCAAAGCAGTTTGAGATCCACGAGGGGCAAGGGGCTGCTCTTATGGGTCTCATCACCTCTGGCGGCTGGACGTCCCAGAAACAAACCTGATCCTTGTGGCTCCATCCCGGGCAACAGACTTTGGTTCGTGAATTGGATGGATGCACCGTTAACAGTAATAATAACAATAACAGCGACGAAATGTATTAATCAGTGACGGATGACAGACACGAAACCTGCAATTAGGAGTATTTTAGGATATGTAAAAATCCCCGTAAATGATTTGCAAATGAGGTGCAGACAGTAAAGCAGGCGGCAGTGGAGATATTTTTGGGTTTTGCCTCAATGTGGGGCTGCTCTGTGTTTAAGGTGCTTCAATGTGAACTGGATGCACACTCCTGAGGGAAAAAAGTCTTGTGCTGCTACTGCAAGATGTGTGACTGCTGCTCCAAAGTGTGGCACGTGCCTCCAGGACCGGTGCAATCCTGCAGGGCAGGGCCTCAGGGATTCACAGGCCCCTGCCTGCACGTGGAAATTTGGGAATTGCAGGGGTTTAGTGGGAATTGTTGAAGCCTCACTGGTGCCATTTGTGCTTCGGGGGTGTGGTTGCACACGATACCAGACGTTGCTCCAACCCTGTTAAAGGGCAGCTGGGATTCATATTGCATGATCTGCACAACGTGGAGTATTAAATCTTTACCTGTGGGCAGGAAAATTCTGCAGTCTAATCCCGGAATCTGGTGCTCTGGGACAGCAAGAAAAGTGGAGGGGAAATATTTGTGCTCGGGAGGATTCTACTGTGACCCTGTGGAGTGCTTTTAGCCAGCAGGCAAACCCACCTGGACGTCCCTCTCCGGTGCACTGGGACCTCCCTGGAGCACAGCTCTGCATCACCCATGTCCTGCACGGAGCAGCTGGGATGATGCAAATGCTCTGTAAAAGGGATGGAGATTGAGAGGAGTCTGGTTTGGGGCTTTTTCTCATTGTTTTTAGTCTGGTTTCTGCATAAAATGAGATTTCTGCCTTCGCAGGTATTTCTGTCATTTCTCACCTCTCTCCCAGGAACTTCTGAGATAGGATGGCCTCAGCTCCATTTGGCTCCGTGTCAGTTTTTGATCCCCAGTCACAGAGAACTGCTTTGGGACTTCCATTTGTTTTTCCAGCAGCTCATTTCTCCTATTGGCCCTGAAAAGCAGTTTTTACTTCAAGACAAGGCTGGAGAAGGGCTGTGACCCTTCCCTTTGGGCAGGGAGGGAGAGGGGTCTCTGGTGGGGGTTTGCCAGGGTGGACACTGCAAATGCCTCAGCCTGAGGAGCTCTGTGATTAACAAAGCATCAGAACATTCCAGTACAAGGAGGCTTCGGTCCAGAGCGTTCCTGAGGGAGGCTCACGCTCCTCAGACAGTGCTCGTCTGCTCCTGCCTGGGTTGAGGCAGAGCTGCTGCTGGACTCGGGCACCTGCCTGTCCCAAGCCCATCGTGGCGGCCTTTGGGCAGGGACATGGGACCAGACGGAGGAGCAGGGTGTGATTGAAACACCCCCTGGGCTTTGCAGGTGTCCCACGGCAGGACAGGAAGGGGCAGCAGGCCCAGGAAGGGGAATTTCCAGCATCGCTTCCACGCTCACCCTCTCAGCCTCCAGCCTGCTGGTCATGCCAATTTGTCACCAAGCTGGGATTTCAATTAAACCCCAAAAGAAGGGGTCAGAGGTTATGCAAACAACGTTGGGAAAGGCCACTCGCCTGGAGGGCTCTCCCGGGGCCGCTGGAGCCGGCCCCTTGCTTTACACAGCCCCGAGTGACCCGGGCTGAGGCCAGCATTGTTCCCCCTGCTCCATTCAAGAGGCAGTTTGTCAATAAAATTGACCTCTTGGCTCCTGGGGGTGCTGCCACCTCATCTTCCTGCCTTTCCTGAGTTTGGCTGGAGCAGAGCTGAGGGTCTCTCTGCAGTCCCCGCGCCCCTGGCCGTGCCAGGGGTGAGGGCAGGGAAGGTCACGTACTTCAGGGAGGCCCTGCAGCACTCACAGCACCTTCTCCTCCCCGTGGTGGTTTTTATTCTGCTTCCTGCCCTTTGGGCTTTTGCACCCGAGGGCAGCTTCCAGCTGGGAAACGCCATCACAGACAGCAGGTTCTGCTCATCCTCTCCAGACCTCGCTCACCTCTCAGGGCCATCGTTCTCCACAAGAACCCCACCACGGTGCTCTGCCCCTCGCCACCCAGGCTGGGTCGGGATGACCTCGAGGTCCCTCCTGCAGGACTAAGCCCCGTTGTCCCTCCCTGTTACACAACTGGCACCAAAGTCCCCCCACGAGGCAGCAGCTCTCCCTGCCGAGCCACGTGCCCGCCAGCACGTCCACCCGCCGCGGGCGTGCTCCCGTTTTTGGGGAGGTTCCCCAAAAATTTTTTGAGGAGGCTTCCCGGTGGGTTTGGGGGGTGGGACTGCACCAGCCCCTGCGCCGGTGCGCTAATTGCACTGGGCAGCGTTGCAAACAAGCACTGCTTGAACCCACGAGCCCGAGGAGGCCATTTCAGCCGCGAGATAAATGGATATCATGGAGCAAGTGGCAATTAGCGTGGGTAAAGAGCCCCTTAGTGACTGTCCCTTACATAACACCTTTGTTCCGGGCCCTTCACTTCATACTCAGTTTGTAAATAAACTTGACTCCCAGCTTTACTCGGGGCCTTTCTTCCCTCTTTATTTTTATTTTATTATTCTTCGGGCTCGGGGGAAGAACGAGTCGATTGTTCACCCCCAGGGACACGCAGCAATCTGAGGCCCTGCCTGGCCTGGCAGTGCCCACTCGCCCCAAAACGGGCACTGGCAGCAGCCCACCCCAGAGCCACCCACGCAGCCACCAGGGCAGCAATTTTAATTGCTTTGCCCCCCCCCCGATGGGGCCTGGGGGCTCATTATGCCTCTGGCAATGAACGGGGGCCTGCAAACGTGGCTCTGTAATTGCAGCGGCCGTGGGGGCTGAGCTCTGCTCCCGGAGTTTCGGGTCAGGGGGGAAGCTTGGGGGGCTCTGGCTCAGTCCAAGCGCAGGGAGGTGTCCCTGATTCCCATCGTGTCCTCCCTGTCACCACCTAACCTGTGGGAGGCTTTCCTACACCCGCCGTGCCCCTGCGAGGCTGGCACTGAGCAGAGGCTCCAAGGCGTGGTGGGATGTGCTTTGGAAGGTTTGGGGTGCCCCTGTGAGGCTCTGAGGTGTGGTGGGATGTGCTTTGGAAGGTTTGGGGTGCCCCTGTGAGGCTCTGAGGCGTGGTGGGATGTGCTTTGGAAGGTTTGGGGTGCCTCTGTGAGGCTGGCACTGAGCAGAGGCTCCAAGGCGTGGTGGGATGTGCTTTGGAAGGTTTGGGGTGCCCCTGCAAGGCCCTGAGCGTGGTGGGATGTGCTTTGGAAGGTCTGGGGGGCCCCTGAGAGGCCCTGAGCGTGGTGGGATGTGCTTTGGAGGGTTTGGGGTGCCCCTGCAAGGCTCTGAGCATGGTGGGCTGTGCTTTGAAGGGTTTGGGGTGCCCCTGTGAGGCTCTGAGGCGTGGTGGGATGTGCTTTGGAAGGTTTGGGGTGCCCCTGCAAGGCCCTGAGCGTGGTGGGATGTGCTTTGGAAGGTTTGGGGGGCCCCTGCAAGGCCCTGAGCGTGGTGAGATGTGCTTTGGAAGGTTTGGGGGGCCCCTGAGAGGCCCTGAGCATGGTGGGATGTGCTTTGGAAGGTTTGGGGTGCCCCTGTGAGGCTCTGAGGCGTGGTGGGATGTGCTTTGGAAGGTTTGGGGTGCCCCTGCAAGGCGCTGAGGCGTGGTGGGATGTGCTTTGGAAGGTTTGGGGTGCCCCTGTGAGGCTCTGAGGCGTGGTGGGATGTGCTTTGGAAGGTTTGGGGTTCCTCTGTGAGGCTGGCACTGAGCAGAGGCTCTGAGGCGTGGTGGGATGTGCTTTGGAAGGTTTGGGGTGCCCCTGTGAGGCTCTGAGGCATGGTGGGATGTGCTTTGGAAGGTTTGGGGTGCCCCTGCAAGGCTCTGAGGCATGGTGGGATGTGCTTTGGAGGGTTTGGGGTGCCCCTGCAAGGCTCTGAGCATGGTGGGATGTGCTTTGGAAGGTTTGGGGTGCCCCTGCAAGGCTCTGAGCATGGTGGGATGTGCTTTGAAGGGTTTGGGGTGCCCCTGTGAGGCTCTGAGGCGTGGTGGGATGTGCTTTGGAAGGTTTGGGGTGCCTCTGTGAGGCTGGCACTGAGCAGAGGCTCTGAGGCGTGGTGGGATGTGCTTTGGAGGGTTTGGGGTGCCCCTGCAAGGCTCTGAGCATGGTGGGATGTGCTTTGGAGGGTTTGGGGTGCCCCTGCGAGGCTCTGAGGCGTGGTGGGATGTGCTTTGCAGGGTTTGGGGTGCCCCTGTGAGGCTCTGAGGCGTGGTGGGATGTGCTTTGGAAGGTTTGGGGTGCCCCTGCAAGGCCCTGAGCGTGGTGGGATGTGCTTTGGAAGGTTTGGGGGGCCCCTGAGAGGCCCTGAGCATGGTGGGATGTGCTTTGGAGGGTTTGGGGTGCCCCTGCAAGGCTCTGAGCATGGTGGGATGTGCTTTGAAGGGTTTGGGGTGCCCCTGCAAGGCTGGCACTGAGCAGAGGCCCTGAGCGTGGTGGGATGTGCTTTGGAGGGTTTGGGGTGCCCCTGCAAGGCTCTGAGCATGGTGGGATGTGCTTTGGAAGGTTTGGGGTGCCCCTGCAAGGCTGGCACTGAGCAGAGGCCCTGAGCATGGTGGGATGTGCTTTGGAGGGTTTGGGGTGCCAGGGCTCCATGGCTCTCCTGCCTTTAACCTTCGCTCCTCACTTTTGCAGGTCCTTTTCCAAGGTTCGGGCTGCCTGGGGCGTTCTCGAGGTGCTCAGTGCCATGAGTGGTGGCTCTTCCTCCTCTTCCACCTCTGCCTGGGCTCTCTCCTCGCTGCTGACCTTTCACACCGGTGCTGGTGGCACTGGTCCGTACTGGGAAGGCGTGGGGCACTGCTCTTTGTTCGGTGTGGGGGTGGCCAGGCCCCTGCCCCTCTCCCCAGCCCTCCCTCTCCCATATGGTGCCCATTATGGGATGCGTGCACCAGCCCCGTCTGACAGGGAGCCTTACAGGTGTCGCTGGGATAACGATTCACACTCCGGCGGAGGTGGGAAAGATGATTAGCTGCCTTTCCATCAGACAGCACCCGGCATCAGCTGCTCCGGGGGGGGGAAGAGGCGCTGGGGGCTGTGGATGTGTAAGGACATGTACACCAGGAGCTCGGGGAGCCCAGGCTTTGTCCTGCTCCTAATTCCAATGGACTCCCGGGCGCCTCTTTGTGCGCCTTAGTTTCCCCAGCTGCAGCAGAGGGATGTTGTTATGGCTTTGGCTTGTGAGACACCCTCCGAGCAGCTGACTGAGCTCCTGCGATAGCAAGGGGTGAATTAGGGAGGTCTCCTGGCAGCTGGGCTGCCGCGCCGAGGGCAGGGGAGCTGTCAGAGCCGGGGCTCTCGGGGGACGGGGCAGGAGGGGGGGGTGGGTGGACATGAATTAAGCACACCCTCCGGACACAGGCACGCGGTGCAGCGTGTCCCGAGGGCTGCCAGAGCCCCGTGGAGTGGGGAAGGGTCTCTGGTGCCGGCCTGGCGCGGGCAGGCTCCACGCAGATGTGGCTGCGCCTTGCGCTGCCAGCATCGTGTCCGTGGGGCCCAGGGCTCGTCCCGGTGGTGTGTTTTAAATAAAGACTCGTTTAGCAGGCAGACCCCGGCATCGCTGAGCTTGACACGGGCACACCGCACACCCAGCCCCTGCGAGCTGCTGGAATTCCTTCAGCTCTTCCCACAACTCGAACGCTGTTGGAGAGAGGGGCAAAATGGGAAAATGAGAGGAAAGCGAGCTGTTCTCAGCCGTGGGAAAGCTGCTCTGTCTCACATTCCATCTCCCCGGGTCGGCCTGCCATCCGGAGGTGAGCCCTGCCTCGCAAAGCGACGGAGCAGAGGGCGCCCCGCAGGGCCGGGGAAACTGAGGCACGAGCGGAGTCTGGCACCCAAACCACCCCCGCGGCGGAAGAGGTGTGAAGGCGGGGTGCTGGCCCGAGCTCCTTGTGCTCGGTCGGGGTGCGATCGTCGGGGTGCGACCCTCCGGTCCCGGGCCGGCCGCGGGCAGAGCCGGCGCTGCCTCTCGCCGAGCCCGGGGCCGCCGGGATTATCTGCTTAGCCGCACCATCTGTTCCTCAAACTGCCATCATTATGTTCAACTTGGGAAGAAAACGGCCCCTACAGAGAAGCAATTTGTTCGCTGACTAAACCTTTCAGGCTCTGGGCGGCCCCGGCTCCCGGCGCACGGAGAGCTCCGCGCCCGCTTAAACAAGCGCGGGGAGAGCGGCGGCCGCGGGCCGGGGAGGGCGCGGGGCTCCCCTAATCCGATTACAAAACATAACAGCCTTTCAGAGGGGCCGGGGCCGGCCGAGGAGGAGGAGGAGGAGGAGGAGGGAGGTCCATTTCACACCCGACCCCTGCGTCTGAGGGTCTCGCAATGATCTCACTGGAGGGGATTTTCTTGCCGGCGCGGTGGGTCGCTTTTGAGACGCGCTGCCAGGGGATCAAAAAGGAGAAGGGGGCTGCCTGGGAAAGGGGAGGAGAGGGCTGGGAAGGAGGGGGTGAGCCCAGCACCCCCTTGCTGGAGCCCTCGTGGCTCCCTCCCGAGTCCCTCTGGCATGCCACACGGACATGGGGACAGGGACGTGTCCTCCCCTGCCCCCTGAACGAGGAGTGGGGCTGCGGTCCCTGCGGAGACCTTCCTCAGGGCCTGCAGCGGCAGTGGAAACGCGTGACCCACTTCCCTGTGTTTCGTCATGGAATTTCAGCGGCACCAAGGCGTTTAATGTGCTGATTTCACCGGTTTTCTGTGAGGGACAACGAAAGCGGGGACAGTTAAAGTGATAGCCTGGCTTATATAAAAGCAAGAAGTTTTGACTTCCTGCTGTGTTTTAAAGTGACGTTTTATGATCACCTGCACACAAATGCTTTTCATTAATAATTCCATTAATACATTTTTGTCCAGCCAGTTAAAGGAAACCTGTGTGCTTCAACAGCAGCAGATTTCTGAACAAGAGAGTCCCACCTGTGCTTACTCTGCTTGGGCAGCAAAGCATTTGCCCCAAATTTTGCTGTGCTGGCCCTGCACCCCCTGTCCCCCTGCCTGGGGTGAGGCTGTGGTCCCCTCAGGGATGGTGCTGGCAGCTGGGGACACCTGTGCCTGCGGGAATCCCACGTGGTGAGCGCCAGTCTGGCACAGGATGTGTGAAAGCATCCGGCAGCCACCCCAGGCTCATGGGAGATGGCACCCCAAGGTGTGTCCCCCCCCCCATCGGGGACCCCAGCACATCCACCATCACCCCTCTGGGGCTGTGCCCCTGCTCCAGTCGCTGTGGGACTCTCTGTGGGTTCCCTGGAGCGTTCCAGGGGGTTCCAGTCTGCTCCCAGGCGGGGTGGCAGCCCCTTTGCAGGGGGATGTGGGGCCGGGTTCTGGGTGCTGGGCATCCTGAGGCTGCAGTGGCCAGAGGAGCATCTCTGTCACAGCAGGGCTGAGTGCTGGGGGCGTTTATTTGGTGAGAGGAGCCCTCTGTGCAGGGTGAGGAGTGGTCAGGGGGAGGCAGGGGTCACCCCTGTGCTGGGGACCCCGGTGTCACCCTGCTCCCGCCCCTGGGTGCTGTCCCACACTCCGGAGACTGCACCGTCCTCAGGCGGGTGGCACAACCCATGAAACCAAACGGGCAGCAGTGTTTGGGGTGCAGGGCAAACCGGGGGGGCTTTCCTTCCTCCCTGGATGAACACCTGAAGGAAACAGCCAGCAGAGCTGGGCAGGTGCCATGAGAATTCAGGGGCAAATCCTACAAAGCTACAAAAAAAAACCTGTACATTTTAATTGTCGTGTGCAGAAGTGTTCGTACAAAGTCTTTGCTGCTTTCTGTCCAGCCTCCTGGGCCCGTTCCCCAGCACGGTCATCCCTCCTCTCCCCATCGCCTTCTTCCAGAGAGCAGCTGATGGGGAAACTGAGGCAAGGAGCGGGGAGGGGAAGTGGCTGAGCCAAGCCTGGACACCCCGAGGTGACCCTGGCGGCAAGAGCCGTGCTGCTCCCACAGCAAGCACCGGGATGCTGCAGCACCTCTTCACCCTGCAAAGGCCTGTGGACACCCAGCTGCTCCCAAAACCTTTGGGACCAGCAGCCGGCTGCTGCTGGAGGCTCCGGCTGCCAGAAGCCAGCTGGCACTGGCCGTGACAGACCACTGGTGCTGCAGGATGTCACCGGGGACTCAGGGTCATCACACCAAGGTGCTGATGCCCTGCTCCTCCTTTCCACTCGCACTGGGGTCAGATCCTTCCTCAGCCACCTGCACCAGGGACGAGAGAGGGGCAGAAATGGGCCCTGCTCGGGGTGCATTGGGGGCAGGAGGAAATGGCCTCGACTCGCACCGGGAAGGTTTAGATGGAATACTGGGGAAATTCTTCCACTGGAATTGTCCAGTGCTGGCACAGGCTGCCCAGGGGAGTGGTAAAGCCACCATCCCTGGAGGGATTTAACAGACTTGTGCATGTGGCCCTTGGGGACATGGTTTCGTGGTGGCCTTGGCAGCAGTGGAACGGTTGGACCTGCTGCTTTTAGAGGGCTTTTCCAACCTAAAATGATTCTCTGGGTCCATGGCAGGGGCATTTGCTGCAGCTCTCCTGCCCAAAATGCTGCTGCAAGAGGGGGGAGGCTGCCAACAGCTGGGGTCAATCCCGAACCGCTGCCGCTGCTGGGACCCACAAACCCCTTTTTACCGACAACTCCCCAGCTTTACCTCCCCCGAGATGGAGTTCTCCTTGCGCTGCGCGTCCGAGGAGCACCTCGGCACCTTGATTTTCAGGACGCCTCCTGAGGACACCGAGAGCCGGGCGAGGGCGTTTGAGAGCGGGGCGGCCGCTGCCCGGGCTTCCCCTGACATCTAGCGGCAGCACCGGGCAGGCGGCGGGGACCGGCACCGGGACCGGGGGAACGGGGGGGACCGGGAGGAACCGGGACCGGGAGGAACCGGGACCGGGAGGAGCCGGGACCGGGAGGAGCCGGGACCGGGAGGAGCCGTGAGCCGGGGGGAGTTGGGACCGGGGGGAGCAGGGGGGAACCGGGAGCCGGGACCGGGGGGATCCGGAAGGAGTTGGGACCGGAGGGAGCCGGGACGAACCGGGAGCCGGGAGAAACCGGGAGCCGGGACCGGGGGGAGCTGGAAGCCGGGACCGGGGGGAGCCGGGGGGAGTTGGCACCGGAGGGAGCCGGGACGAACCAGGAGCCGGCACCGGGGGGAGCCGGGACGAACCGGGAGCCGGCACCGGGGGGAGCCTGGGCCCCGGGAGAAGCACGAACCTGGGGAAAGCCTCAACCCCGAGGGGAGCCCCGGACACGGTGGGGAGCACAGACCGGGGGGAGCACAGACTCTGGGGGAGCCCTGGCCGGAGGGGAATAAAGCCCCACGGATAGCCCTGGCCCTGCATGGGAAATCCAGCCCCAAGGGGAGCCCTGGCCCTGGGGGTGGCCCCGACCTCTGCTGGGTTTGCACAGCGCTGAGCATCCCCGGGCTCTGCCCGGCCTGCCCGGTGGGGATGCTTTGCTTTGGGGCTGCTCCTGCCCTTTTCTCCCCAAATCCATCGATTCCCCTGCCCCTCACGCCCTCCACCCCGCTGCACTGGAGGCAAAACTCACCCGTGATGCAGCCCCCGAGCGTTGCGAGCAGCAGGGTGAGGGGCAGGGCGCCGAGCTGCATGAACGCTTGGTCAGTGACTGTCCGGCTGCCCTGGGCCACCAGTGGGAACACAAGCTCCAGCCTGCATGCCAGAGAGGGGACAGGCTTTTGGGAGCTTGTTTGTTTCGGGAATTTGCTTCTTTTGGGAACTTTGCTTCTTTGGGAACTTTTGGTTTGGCTCATGGCTCTGGGTAATGCCTTCTAAAGGGCCGCTGTAGCACGGTGAGTGGAGCAGCCCTGATCTCAGGGGCCGTGGTGGCCCCGGCTTGGTGCCTCAAGGCACTGGCATCCCCAGTTCTGGCTCCTCTCACCTGTAACCGTGAGTGTCTGCGGTGGCCAGCAGCGTCAGCAGCGTCCCCAGCAAGGCCCCCAGCACCCCCGGCAGCCCGTGGGTGTTGTGAACCCCGCAGGTGTCCTGGATTTTCAGCCTGGAGTGTAGAACGGGCTGGGGAGAGCACAGGGAAGAGCTGGTGTTGGGCTGGGGCCTCCAGAGGGGCTGTGCTGCAGATCCCCCGAGCCGGGATCAGCATCCTTGGCTGTCCCCAGGTGACTCACCGTGAGGAATCTGAAGCCAAGCAGGGAGATCAGGCCAGCCAGGAACCCTGCGATGAGGGCCCCAAAGGGGGTGGCCAGCATCTCCCCAGCCATACCCATCACGGCCAGGCCAGCCAGGGTGGCATCCTGGATCTGCACCTGGTGGAGCAGAACGTGGTCAGGGGAACTGGCTCCACGGAGAGCATCAGCATGGACTGGGAGCGGGGCTTGTCTTCCTCAAATTGGTTCTTAACGAACCTCAGAAAGCCTAACAGGCCTCCCCTTTTGCCCCGGGGATGTTCAGGCTTATTCCTACAGGGCAGGATGTGGCAAGGCCGTGAAGCTTGGGTTTGTCCCAGGAGAGGACCTACCATCCGTGGGGTGCTCTCCTCGTGGAGGACAGGAGAGAGGATGAAGGCGGACATGGTGCTTGCCACCAGTGAAAAGTAGGTGTTGAGCACTGCCCAGCTCTCGGCGTTGTGGTGGACAGTGGTGGTGGAGGTGAAGCTGGGCCAGAAGATCCACAGGTAGATGGTTCCTGCGGGGAATAGAACAGGTCTTGGTGCTGGAGTTGATCCCTTGCAGGACAGAAACCTCTTGTGGGTGCCGAGAGGTGCACGTGGCCACAAGGGAGGTTCAGGCAGAACACAAGGAGAAGGCTTTTCTAGAAGAGGGTGGTGCAGCCCCAGACATGTCCCCGGGGAGGTGGAGGACATCTGTCCTTGATGCTTGTAGCAGTCTCCTGGTCAAAGCCACAGCCTCGCTACCCTCGTATTGGTGACGACCCTTCCACCTGCAGCTCTAGGCGCTGTAGATTCGAGCTCCATACCAGCCACAGCAAAGACATCCGCCTGGCGCTTCTCCTGCCGCTCTTCCCTCTTCCTCTTGTCCTTGTGGGGCTGGTGCAGGACCCGTGAAACCGTCAGGCCGAAATAAGCACCGAAGGTGTGGACGGTCAAGGAGCGTCCACTGTCGCTCACCTAGGAAAGTGTGGAAAGTGCGTGCACGAAGTGGGGAGAGGGATTTGTCTCTCCAGATGAGGCAGAACTTGGCGTGAGGAGCCCAAAGCCAGGGCCGCTCCCTTTCTGGTGGCTCCCCAGTGGGTGACTCACCCCCATGAGGCCGAGCAGGATGTATTCATTGAGCGTGCACAGCGTGACTTCCAGCAGGGCCAGCAGCAGCATCTGCACAGGGCTTACCCTGCCCAGCACAGCTCCAGTGGAGATCAGAACAGCTGCGGTGCAGAAGTCAGCATTGACCAGGCTGGGAAGGAGAGGAAAAGTGTGGGACAAGAGCTGGCACTGCCAGGGATGAGCACAGGGGCTGGGGAGAGCTGGGAGGGATCAGGAGCTGAGCACGCAGAGCCTTGTGATGCTGGTGACAAAGGGACGGCTGGGCTTGGGGCAGGTGGGGGCCAGAGTGCCCCCCTAAATGCCTTGGCAGTGCTTACACAGCCCTTGCCGGGACGGTACTCAAACAACCCCGTCCCACTTCTCTCCAAAATCCTCCTCCAAAGCAGAGCCGTGAGTTTTACAGAGGAGGGAGCCAGCGTGCCAGGGCTGGGCTGCGCTGAGCTGAGCTGCCTGGGCAGCAGCAGCTCCCTCCTGCCTTACCTCTGAGCTCCCACGTAAATTTTGCCGTTGAGGAAGAAGTAAAGCACGCCCTGGATCAGAACAGCCCACTGGATGGCGAAGGCTGTGGTGAGGATGCTGATGGCCGCACTGCCTGGCCCGTAGCGGCTGAGGAACGCCAGCAGGAGCCCAAAGCTGAGGAGCACTTGGACGTGGACATCCTGAAAACCTGCTGGAGGAGAGGCACAAGGGGAGGTCTGGAGGTGCTGAGGGCAGGCAGGCACCCTCGTGCTGGTCCCTGAGGGGACTCAGCCAGGGCTGAGCACCCCCTGCTCTGACGGGCTTTGGGGGGCCGAAGGCTCGCTCCGCTTGATGTGAGTCTGGAGCCACGGTGGAAGATCTTCCTTGGAGATCTGCAGTGGGGAGTGCCAGGGGCAGGTGCAGCCACCCCTGCCTGCTGTGACCCTTTGCAGCAGCTCCTGGCCACCCCAGCTGCAGCTGCCCTGTGCAGATATCTCGGGACATTCACCCCACAGCACAGAAACCCCTTGGGGTGGCCGAGAGCTGTCTGCACCCACCAGACCGGCATGAAAGTGGCTCTGAGATGTCAGCACCCCCGGGACCTCGCTGCTGCCCCTGAAGGCATCATCCCAGTTCACACGATGAGGAGAGAGGATGGATGAGCAGAGTATTGGGATCAGTCTGGGACCATTTCTCACATTTTTCCCAAGTGAAGGCACCAGCTACAGCGCCCAGCCCTCAGAAAACCCCAGCCCGAAGCACAACACTTGTAGGGGTTCCCATAAGTGACTCACTGGTGAATCAGAGGATGGGGGGCTTGGATTCTTGCTTGGGCTGAACGCCCTTTGCACCCCTTCGGCTGACAGCTGCGGCCCGGCCTCCTCCGTGACTCACTGCCTGGGTGGGGTTACGTGGGCAGGTGAAACCGGGAAAACCTGCCGGCTGCCGGCTGCCAGCTCCCTGCCCAGCGGCTCCCCTGGCTCCCCCCTCTCTGCCGGGGCACCCCGAAGCTCCTGTCCCGCTGACCACCCTGTCTGTGGCCCAGAAAAGCGAGGGGCAGCCGCAGCCCGGCGGGAGCTCTGCAGTGACGCCCGGCATGCAGCAGGATGCTGCAGGACCCTGTGGTCGCACCCAGGGAGCCAAATCGTCCCTGGAAGGGGCTCGGAGAGAATCCCCCGGCACTGCAAACCCCAGCTGGTCGGTGGGAGGCTCTGCAGACCCTGAAGCGCGGCTGCTGGGCTCCCTACCAGGCATGAGACGATGACCCCCAGTTTTTCACTGCACTCAGTGATCCCTTCCGAGCTCCGCTGCTCTAACACACATCCCAGAGCCAAATTTCCCTCTTTTGGGGCCGGCCCTGTGCATGAATTTCAGAAATCCTTGCAGCACGTCCGCTTTACCCGCTCTGGGAATCACCAGCACCCAGCCCCGCAGCTCGATGCTCCCTCTCTGGTAACTCTGGGGTCAGTGACAGGTCTGCAGCCTGCACGGTGACACCCGGCGCCATCCCCTCAGCAGAAGGGCTCTGTGCCCCCCACGGCCACGGGGGTACTCACGGGGCTGCTGGAAAGCCGGGTCCTGGCTCCTGCGGCTGCAGTTCGGCTGCGGGGGACACGGCCCGGGGCTGCCCTCGGGGCTGTACCGCACGAACGCGGCGAAGAGGAGGATGATGAGGATTTGCAGGAGGAAGCAGAGCCCCGAGAGCCGGAGCCCGGAGGCGGCTGCGTGCTCAGGCATGGCGGGGGGGGCAGCCGGAGCAGGTGAACCCCTGCAGAAGGGGGGTGCATGGGGAGAGCCACGCCGGGGCTGCCGACTCCGCCTGCCAGGCTGCTGCCAGGTGCTCCTCACCTCCAAGGGACTGCCGGGAGGGGACAGCGCTGCCAACGCGGAAACTCGGGGCTGGATGCCCCGGCACACCTCCACAGCTGGCCTTGCCACGCCAGGTGGCTCCAGGCGCTGTGCTGGGGACTGTGTGGGCTGTGCGGGGTCAGGGTCCCTCTCTGCTGGGGTGGGGGGCCGGATTTGGGGTGGGCAGGAAATGGAGGGGGAGGGGATGCGGGGGGTTTCTGCCTCCGCACTGCAGAAACACGGTGGTTTTGGGGGGCTGGCTCAGGCAGAGGGGGTGGAGGGTGATGCACGAGGGTGGTGGGACTGACCTGCCGCGGGGGTGCTGGCTCAGCAAAGCTAGGCTCAAATTCCCTGGTCAGAAGGAAAAAGGAGTGTTCAGGGGGCTCTGGGGATGAGCTTTCCTGTGGGGTCGAGAGGGGAGAAGGAGAATCTGAGCTTTGGAGAGCAGGACCAAGGAGCAGAGTCAGAGGCTCCTGATGGAGCCCACGCCAGGAGCTGGGGGAGATGAGCACGAGGGGCTCCTCGGCTTTTCTTTGGCTGCCTCTGCCTCTGCAGAGGTGTTTGCAGAGTGGGTGCAGATCCCAAAAAGGGAGAAGAAGAGACAAGGAGCAGAGAAGTAACGCAGTGTGTGTTTGGGAAGTGACTTGGGTGACTCCTTCCCACAGCGCTGGGCCAAACTCTGAACTCAGATAAGCAGCGGTGGGCTGGGGTCAATGCCCTGCTGCCAACGGGATGGGGAGGAGGGTGAGTCACTTCTGGGAGCCCCTGCAAGTGTTCTGCTTCGGGCTGGGGTTTTCTGAGGGCTGGGCGCTGTAGCTGGTGCCTTCACTTGGGAAAAATGTGAGAAACAGCTCATTGGTGATAGCACAGAGCCGGGAATCAGCATCCTGCAGCCAAGAAGCGCTGAGCTGCTGCTGGGGGAGAACAGGATGTGCTTCTGCAGCCGTGGGCACAGGAAGTGTGAGGGAGGGAGATGACAGACTCCCTGCAGAGCCTCGGACCCGGCCGATAACCGTGGGGAGCTGCAGGGAGGAGCCTGCAGCGCTGCTGCTCCGGTTTAGCCTCCCTCAGCCCGGGGAGAGCAAAGCTTTGCTCGTGTCAATGAGCCAAAGCTCTGACCATTGTGAGCTGGAAGAAGGCTTCCCGTGCAGCCTGCTGCCCTCAGAATTGATGTCCCTCCTTGCAAAGAGGCTGGGAGCAGGTGGGGGACGAGGGCACCCGGGTGCCTCTTCTCCCTGGGGGGGCTGCTTGCTGTGCTGTGTGTGCCATGGCGAGGCCAGGGTGGCGTTGGGGACAGTCACTGCTTGACTCGTGCTTCCTTCCAGAAGAGCTTCCTCCACCCTTGGAGATGGACCCTGGGGGAGGAAGAAGCTGTGGCAGCCCCGAACACAGCCCCATTGTGTGCCCGCGCTTCGCTCCTGGCCCGAGGGGATGGTGGGGAAGCCTCTCCGATGCCTTTTTGGAGGGCAGGATAAATCCAGAGGGACTCGAGCGGTGGGGCAGCCCCTTTGCACGACCCCCCAGAGCCTCAAGAGGTGGGAGTATCATCCCTCCATCAGGGATAGGGACAGGGGAATAAAATTAACCATTGCCCTGCTGTCTGTGGGCTCAGAGAGCCCCGTCCCAGCACGGGGGGGCTTTGCCAGCCCAAGAGGCTGCCGGAGCCCGATGCAGAACTGTCCTTTTCCCTGAATTCCCAAAGCTGTGGCCTGCAGATAAAGGGATGTTTGTTACCCGGGCACACTGTGTTTTGCCGAGCAGAACAATAAAGAGAAAGACACTCACAATGGGAAATTGTGCTTCCTCCTCCCCGTGCGCTCCTCGGGGAGGTGTTGGAGGGGGGGAGAAAAAAAAAAGGAGAAGAAAGCAGGAAGAGAGGGTGACAGGGCAGGGAGCGAGGGCACGGCCGGCACCATGGGAGCGGGCATCAAGGGCCCGCGGGGCCGCGGGGCTGCCAGGACACCGCCCGCCCCAGCACGGTGACAGGGCAGGGCTGGCTGGGAGCACCTGCTCGCCACCTGCCGTGTCCCCGTGTCACCTCCTCCTCGTGGCGCAGGTCCGGCCTTCGCGGGACCCTTGGCCCCACCGTGGGGTGTTTATGACGGAGCAGGGAAGGAGCTGGGGCAGCACGTGGGCAGGGGGCGTTGGATGGGCACGGCTCCCCGAAGGACCTGTCTGGGGACGGTAAGAGGCCGGGACGGTGCCAGGAAGGAGGGTTGGTACAGGCCGTGGGGTCGGTGTCCTGCAAGCCGTGTCCCCTCTGCACAGCAAATGTCAGAGAGCCCTCTCAGAGCGGGGCCACACTCCCCAGGCCCCACCGAAGCCGGGGTGTGTCCCGCTGCATGTCCCTGACCCCTGTGCTCCCCCAGGCTCCGTCCTGCCCTGCTGCGCTCTGAGGATGCACGGGCTGCTCCTGCTCGGCTGCCTCTGGCTCCTGGCAGCACCCCCAGTGTCCAGCATCTTCCAGCGGCCAACGGGGACCCCAGGTAGGGAGCAGGGCCTGGGGGGCAGGATGGGGAGCCCAGGGAGGGAGCACGGCCTGGGGGGCAGGATGGGGAGCCCAGGTAGGGAGCAGGGCCTGGGGGGCAGGATGGGGAGCCCCTGCAGGGAGCAGGGCCTGGGAGGCAGAATGGGGAGCCCAGGTAGGGAGCAGGGCCTGGGGGGCAGGATGGGGAGCCCAGGTAGGGAGCAGGGCCTGGGGGGCAGGATGGGGACCCCAGGTAGGGAGCAGGGCCTGGGGGGCAGGATGGGGAGCCCCTGCAGGGAGCAGGGCCTGGGGGGCAGGATGGGGAGCCCAGGTAGGGAGCAGGGCCTGGGGGGGACGACGAGGAGCCCAGGTAGGGAGCAGGGCGTGGGGGGGACAACGGGGAGCCCAGGTAGGGAGCAGGGCCTGGGGGGCAGGATGGGGAGCCCAGGTAGGGAGCAGGGCCTGGGGGGCAGGATGGGGAGTCCAGGTAGGGAGCAGGGCCTGGGGGGCAGGATGGGGAGCCCAGGTAGGGAGCAGGGCCTGGGGGGCAGGATGGGGAGCCCCTGCAGGGAGCAGGGCCTGCAGGGAGGACCAGACACTGCTGTTTGGAGTCGGTGCTGGAGAGGAGAGGTGATGCTGGGCGGGTCCAGCCAGGGCAGGGGCTGAGCTGTGCTTGCTGAAGGTGCAGGAGAGGTGAAGAGGAGCCAGGATGGATGATAGAAACCATCAGATGCTGGGGAGGGCTGTGGGTGCCTGGGGGGGTGTCAGAGGGATGGTGCTGAGGCTGCCCGGGGGGCTGCAGCCCCCCTGCACCTGCAGTACCTGCTGGAGCCCCTGCACCCCACGGTGCACACGCAGCGCGGCGCCACGGCCACCCTGCCCTGCGTGCTGCGCGCCCTTCCTCGCAACTACCGCGTCAAGTGGAGCAAGGTGGAGCCGGCCAACTACGGGGAGAGCATCATCATCATCACCAACGGGCTGTTCCACAAGAACTACGGGCCGCTGAGCCCGCGGGTGCGCCTGCGGCACAGCCACCGCTACGACGCCTCGCTCACCATCACCGACGTGGCGCTGGAGGACGAGGGCCGCTACCGCTGCCAGCTCGTCAACGGGCTGGAGGATGAGAGCATCTCGCTCACGCTGCACCTCGAGGGTGAGCTCGGGGTGCATCCCTGGGGGATGAGGGCTGCTACCAGTGCCAGCTCATCAACGGGCTGGAGGATGAGAGCATCTCGCTCACGCTGCACCTCGAGGGTGAGCTCGGGGTGCATCCCTGGGGGATGAGGGCTGCTAACGCTGCCAGCCCGTCAACAGGCTGGAGGATGAGAGCATCTCGCTCACGCTGCACCTCGAGGGTGAGCTCGGGGTGCATCCCTGGGGGACGAGGGCCGCTACCGCTGCCAGCTCGTCAACGGGCTGGAGGATGAGAGCATCTCGCTCACGCTGCACCTCGAGGGTGAGCTCGGGGTGCATCCCTGGGGGACGAGGGCCACTACCGCTGCCAGCTCATCAACGGGCTGGAGGATGAGAGCATCTCGCTCACGCTGCACCTCGAGGGTGAGCTCGGGGTGCATTATCATGGTCTGGGTTTTCGGAGTCTGTCTGACCCTGGCAGCCATCGGTGTCCCGGATAGTGAAGTCCAGCGAAGCACAACCTAACCAGGTCCCTCAGGCAGCTCCCAGCCGCAGGCAATCTTAGCAAGCAGCTCAGCTCTTGAGATCAGCTCTTTGGTGAATTCAGCTCTGTAGTGATTTCAGCTCTTTTGCTAAGTGCCTCAGCACATACAGGAGAGAGAGGAGCAGAGTTGGATGCACTTCCACAGATGTGTCTGTACTGGCAGCTTCTGCGAAGGGTGACAGTGACAGCTCTGCAGAACTGGGCAGAAGTGGGTGTTTTTATGGGCTATAGGGGTTTTGGGTAACAGTCCAATATAAGTGACAAGGTGAATATGACCTCTGGTCTTACAGAGAGATAACGAGGGTCCGAGGCAGAAGAGGGGTCTCTTCACCAGTCATCGTGACTAGGTGTTTCTTATCTTAGGCACTGACCACCAGGGAGGCCTTGCAGGCCCTGTGGCTGCTACAATACATCCCTGGGGGGTGTGCCAGGAAGGGGACGCTCAGCTGGAATGGAGCGTGGGGCTCTGTGCCTCCACCCCCGTTGCATCGCCATTCCCCCGCCTTAAATTCAGCGCTGAGTCCCCAGGGTTGTTGAGTCAAAGCCTCCCTGGGGAGAGCATTACCCTCACCCCGTCTCTGTCCCTCCAGGCGTCGTCTTCCCTTACCAGCCCAGCAACGGGCGCTACAAATTCAACTACCACGAAGCCAAGCGAGCCTGCGAGCAGCAGGACTCCCGCCTCGCCACCTACCAGCAGCTCTACAAAGGTGAAGCATTCCCAAAAAACCTCTTCAGCCCAAAACCGTGCCTGTCTGGGGACGGGGAGGGGGGAAGTGCCAGGGCTGAGCTGCCTCTCGCCCCACAGCCTGGACGGAGGGGCTGGACTGGTGCAACGCCGGCTGGATCCTGGACGGGACCGTGCACTACCCCATCATCAACTCGCGGGAGCCGTGCGGCGGCCGCCTCCTCCTGCCCGGTGTCCGCACCTACGGCGCCAGGGACAAGCAGAAGGACAGATTCGATGCTTTCTGCTTCACCTCTGCCCTTCAAGGTATCCTGCGTTCCCCTGTCCTTCTCACAGCACCCCCGATGCTGCCGGGGGTGCAGCAGGTTGTTCCTTGTATTTGTGGGGTTCCCAGATGAACGAAGGAATGATGAATCTGACTCCGTGTTCTTAGAAGGCTAATTTATTATTTTTTGATCTATATTGTATTTAAAAATGCTGTATTAAAACTAAAGAATAGAGAAAGGATATGGACAGAAGGCTAAAAGGTACTGAAGAAAACTCGTGACTCTTTCCAGAGTCCTGACACAGCTTGGCCGTGATTGGTCCTTAAGTCAAAAACAATTCACATGAAACCAACGAAACAATCACCTGTTGGTAAACAACGTCCAAACCACATTCCAAAGCAGCAAAACGCAGGAGAAGCAAATCAGATAATTGTTGTTTTCATTTCTCTCTGAGGCTTCTCAGCTTCCCAGGAGCATAATCCCGGGCAAAGAGATTTTTCAGAAAGTATGACGGTGACAGTCGTTTGCAGGAAGGGTGCTCACCTGCGCTCTCCCTCCTCCATCCCCCAGGCCAGGTCTACTTCATCCGGGGCCACCTGAACTTCAAGGAGGCGGGGCAGGCGTGTCGCAACCAGGGCGCCGCCCTGGCCAAAGTGGGCCAGCTCTATTCCGCTTGGAAGTTCTCGCAGCTGGATCGCTGCGACGGGGGCTGGCTGGCGGACGGCAGCGTCCGCTACCCCATCACCACCCCCCGGCAGCGCTGCGGCGGGCTGCCCGAGCCCGGCGTCCGCAGCTTCGGCTTCCCCAGCAAGGAGATGAGGACCTACGGCACCTACTGCTTCGTGGGCAAGTGAGGACGCGGGGCTGAGCACAGGGGACAGCGGTGGCACGCCGGTCCTCATCACCCGGGCAGAGAGCTGCAGGCAGGGGAGGAGGGGCGGGCTCCCAGCGGGTTTGGGTTGTTCGTGCATCCTCTGGTAGAGCTGGGTGTGGGTTCTTGGTGTATCCCCTGATCGAGAGGGTGCCCGTGTCCCACCCCTTGAGGTTTAGGACACCTTGCGGGGTGTTTGGGGACTCCTTGCGGGGTGTTTGGGGACTCCTTGCGGGGTGTTGGGGACTCCTTGCGGGGTGTTGGGGACTCCTTGTGGGGTGTTTGGGACACCTTGTGGGGTTTTTGGGACTCCTTGTGGGTGTTTGGGACACCTTGTGGGGTGTTTGGGACTCCTTGTGGGGTGTTTGGGACTCCTTGTGAGGTTTTTGGGACTCCTTGTGGGTGTTTAGGACTCCCTGTGGGGTGTTTAGGACTCCTTGTGGGTGTTTGGGATGCATTGTGGGGTGTTTGGGGCACCTTATGAGGTGTTTGGGACACCTTGTGGGGTGTTTGGGACACCTTGTGGGGTGTTTGGGGCACCTTATGAGGTGTTTGGGACACCTTGTGGGGTGTTTGGGACACCTTGTGGGGTGTTTGGGACACCTTGTGGGGTGTTTGGGGCACCTTATGAGGTGTTTGGGACACCTTATGGGGTGTTTAGGATGTACTGGAGGAGCCAGAGCCGCTGCTGGACCAGGAGGGGGGTCTGATGCAGCCCCCGCAGAGAGCCCAGGCTGCCCATTCCCCAGCCCTGGTGAATCCCTGGCCCAGCCTGGCTCCCACAGCCCTGAGGGCTCTGCCCGGTGCCCCTGCCCGGTGCCCCTGCCCGGTGCTGCTGGGGCTGGGCACTAACGAGTGTCACTAATGACGTGTTGCCTTCTCGATTAATAAAGCAACAGCAGAACTGTCTGGCAAAGGCACTCAGGGGCTTGCCTGGCTCCTTCCCTGGCACCGTCTGGCCTCTCCAGGAGGGGAATTTGACGGGGACTTTCCATCCCCAGCGCCCTCTCCAGGGGTCATCTGTGCTCTGGCCACTTCACTGCGGGGTTTTATGGGTGATGCTGCTCGACACAGCCCAGGAGAGCCATAAAAAGCTGTGATCACCACAGTGCAGGGGGAGCAGCAGCACGGGGAGGTGCCCTGGCACTGGTGATGTGCTCTGCCAGTCCCCCCTATTTGCTGGGAGCAGTGTCCCATCCCAAGCCCTGAGTGGTACCCAGCTCTGCTGGCATGTGGGGGCACTCTGGGTGGTGTCTCCCTGTTTCTGTCACTCCTGGGGGTGTCTCTCGCATGTGGGGGCACTCTGGGTGGTGTCTCCCTGTTTCTGTCACTCCTGGGGGTGTCTCTCGCATGTGGGGGCACTCTGGGTGGTGTCTCCCTGTTTCTGTGGCTCCTGGGGGTGTCTCTGGGATGTGGGGGCACTCTGGGTGGTGTCTCCCTGTTTCTGTCGTTCCTGGGGGTGTCTCTGGGGTGTGGGGGCACTCTGGGTGGTGTCTCCCTGTTTCTGAGGCTCCTGGGAGTGTCTCCGGGATGTGGGGGCACTCTGGGTGGTGTCTCCCTGTTTCTGTGACTCCTGGGGTGTCACTGGGATGTGGGGGCACTCTGGGTGGTGTCTCCCTGTTTCTGTCACTCCTGGGGTGTCACTGGGATGTGGGGGCACTCTGGGTGGTGTCTCCCTGTTTCTGGGGCTCCTGGGGGTGTCTCTGGCATGTGGGGGCACTCTGGGTGGTGTCTCCCTGTTTCTGTGGCTCCTGGGGCTGTCTGTGCCCAGGCTCTCCACTGCTGCCACGCTCTGTGCTCTGGGGGTGCCAGTGCAGCCCCTCCAGTGCCACCCCTGTGCCAGGCCCCCCCCAAATAACCAGGTCACCACTCTGTGCCATCTGTTTACTGGTTTTAATACCCACAGAAGCACGGAGAGGGGGGTCGGGCAGCATGTACCCACTCCAAGCCTGCTGCAGCAGCTTCTGCCCTCCAGGGAAGTGCAGAATCCCCCCCACAGCCCCGGCTGGGTGCTGAGCTGCAGCAGCGCTTGGGTGTCCCCATGTCAACCCCCAGCAGCATGAACAAGTGGCTGGGGGTGATGCTGGCACCTTACTGCCATCCCCTGCCCGTGGTGTCCCCCTGGATTTCAGCTCTGCTGTGACTCTGGGGACAAAGCTCCCGCTGTGCTGCATTTTGGGGCACTTGGCGGCTCCTTCCGAGGGGCTCTTGAATTTTTAGGATTTCTTTGTACAGACATCAAACAAACAAGGGGGCAGACAGCCAGCAGCGAGGCTTCGCTCCACGCTCCGGGGTCCCATCCACCGCAGTCCCGGGCTGGGGGAGGTGCTGGCTGCCAGCCCAGGCACTCCCTCACTTGTTGGGGGGCTGAGCCAGGCCTGGGGGGACACAACCACTGCCAGGCGAAGGGAAAACGCCACGGGGGGGTTCTGGGGGGCTCGGGGGGAGCTCGCCACTCACCGGGACGGCAGGCCAGCTGGGGGGGCTCCCAGGTGCCATCCTCCCGGCAGCGGATGGTTGGCGAGCGACGCGGGGCGAGGCCGGGCCGGCAGCGGTAGCGGGCGGTGGAGCCGATCTCGTAGCGCTCCTTGGCTTTGCCGAAGGCCAGGGCGTTGCTGAGCGCGGGGGGGGGGCCCGCACTGCACTGCAAGGTGGGGGGGGGTCATTGCAATGCAGCCCCCCCCCAGCCCGCAGAGACCCCCGGAAATCCCGAGCAGGCTGAGGGTGCCACGCTCGGGGCTCGTTTCCCCGCTGTGGAGGAGCTGCTGAAGCCCCTCCTGGGGCGGGGGGCGGCAGAGCTTACCCAGCCCCATCTTGCAGGTGTAGGAGAGGTGGTAGTTGCAGGGCACGTCGCTCCACATGCCCCCGTCGTGCCACACGATCACCACGCAGTTCTCCCCGGAGAGGAAGTAGCTGTCGGGCTGCCCGGGGTGCCAGTTCTCGTAGAGCTGCGGGGACAGGCGGCACGGGGTGCACGGGGGGCATCCAGCACACCCCGCAGGTGTGGGGGCACAGCCTGCGCCGGCAGCCTCCCGGCAGTGCCACCCCCGGCAGGAATGAGGTGCCACCTCCGTGCCCCTCCCCAAATGCCAGCTCTGGCTCCCCTGGGGATGCTCAGGCGGGCGAGGCAAGCGGCTCCTGTTTGGGAGCCTCAGAGCCCGGCCCCGGGGCTGGAGCCGGGGCTGGGGGAGGATAACGAGGTGCCAGGCGGGGTGGTGCCCCCCGTGAGGGCACGCAGGGCTTGGCAGCCCCACTTACCAAGGGGCTCCCGTCAGACCACTGGAAATCGCCCTCGATGGTGCGGTCGTTCAGGCCGATCCACTGGTACTCCCTGTACTGGTCTGGGGGACACGGGGTGTGTTGGGGACAGGGACACACACACCCGGGTGCCACCTGGCAGGAGGGGCTGAACGGCTGCTGGAGGCTGCCTTCAGGGAGATTTGGGACCTGGGCGGCAGTGGGAGCTGGGGGTGTCCCTCGTCCTGCAGCGGGAAGGTGCTGGGAGGTTTGGGGACACCGGAAGGGACATCGGGGAAATTCTTTACCCCTCGGCCCCGGAGAGGCGGGACAGGGCCGGTCGGGAGAGGGCGGCAGAGGTCCGGGACCGCCTGTCCCCGCCTGTCCCCTCCTGTCCTCACCTGTCCCTGCAGGTCCTTACCTGGCTATGCCAGTCCCCACCTATCTGCATCAGTCCCCACCTGTCCCTGCAGGTCCCTGACTGTCCCTGCAGGTCCCCACCTTGCTCTGCCAGTCCCCACCTGTCCCTGCAGGTCCCCGCCTGTCCCTTCTGGTCCCCATCCGGCCCTGCCGGTCCCTGCCTGGCCCTGCCGGTTCTCACCTGGCCCTGCAGGTCCCGGCATCTCCCATTGGTTCCCACCTGTCCCTGCTTGTCCCCACCTGGTTCTGCTGGTCCCCACCTGTCCCTGCAAGTCCCCGCCTGTCCCCTCCCGTCCCCGCCTGTCCCCACCTGTCCCTGCAGGTCTCCGCCTGTCCCTGCAAGTCCCCACCTGTCTGCATCAGTCCCCACCTGGCTCTACCAGTCCCTTTTCAGGTCCAGTCAGTCCCTGCCAGGCCCTGCATCTCCCTGCCTGTCCCTTCGTGTCCCTGCAGCTTCCTGTGAGGTCTCTCCTGCCCCTTCCTCCTCCACCCTCGTGTCCCTCAGGTCTCTTTGCTCTCTGTCCCATTCCCACGGCACTTGTCCCCTGCTCTGCCTCCCCCCCTGTCCCTCCAGGGCTGGTTTCAGGCAGGTTATGGCTTTGCCTTCAAATTTACTTGCACCCATCACCCAACCCTCTGCTGGTCTGTCCACCCATCACCGGACCGCAGGATTTTGTTGGAAAAGACCTGCAAGATCATGGAGCCCAACATCCCCCACAGCCAGGGCACCACTGTCCCCAGGTGCCACATCCGCAGGTCTCAAATCCCTTCAGCCATGGGGCAGCATCTCCATCAAGGAATTTTCCCAGTATCCAACCTAACCCTCCCCTGGCGCAGCTTCTTCTGCTCCCGTCCCTTTTTCCCTGGGTGCAGAGCCCGACCCCCAGGTGGCTCCACCCTCCTGTTAGGGAGCTGTAGAAAGTGAGAACGTTCCCCCTGAGCCTCCTTTTCTCCAGGCTGAGCCCTTCCCCACTCCCTCAGGTGCTTCAGAACCCCTTCCCCAGCTCTGTTCCCTTCTCTGGGCACTCTCCAGAGCCCGACCCCCAAGTGACTCTGTCCTCCTGTTATGGAGCTGTAGAAAGTGAGAATGTCCCCCCTGAGCCTCCTTTTCTCCAGGCTGAGCCCCCCCACCTCCCTCAGGTGCTCCAGAACCCCTTCTCCACTCTATTCCATCCTCTGGGCACATCTCAAGGGCTGAACCTGTCTGCTCCCTGGCTCTGCGTGCACCATCCATGCTCTCCCATCCGTCCGTGTGTCCGTCCAGCCCCGCAGGGCCGGGGTCTACCTTCTGTCAAACTCACAGCCCGGCACTGCAGCTCCCTGCGGGGCACAGGAGGAGGGAGGGAGGCAGCAGGGTCACATACCGTTGATGAAGTCCTGCTCCTCGGGGGTCAGGATGGTGGCCAGGTGCCCCCCGTAGTGCCTGCACTGGCTCTCTGCATCCTCCCAGCTCCTCCGGGTGGAGAAGTGCCTGTAGCAGGCGCCCTGGAAGCTGTCCCAGCCGGGGCTGCACCTCCTCAGGGCTGAGAGAGGAGAGGGTCAGCACGGAGCCCGGCTCCCCCCAGGCTCCCGACTGCCCCTCGCTTGTGCCTCCTCAGCCGAGCCAGCAGCAGGAGCTGGGCAGCGTGGCCAGGGTGGCACCCAGGGCGCTCACACGGCCAGGGTGGCACCCACAGCGCTCACACAGCCAGGGTGGCACCCAGGGCACTCACACGGCCAGGGTGGCACCCACGGCGCTCACACAGCCAGGGTGACACCCAGGGCACTCACACGGCCAGGGTGGCACCCACGGCGCTCACACGGCCAGGATGGCATCCAGGGCGCTCACACGGCCAGGGTGGCACCCAGGGCACTCACACGGCCAGGGTGGCACCCACGGCGCTCACACGGCCAGGGTGGCACCCACGGCGCTCACACGGCCAGGGTGGCACCCAGGGCACTCACACGGCCAGGGTGGCACCCACGGCGCTCACACGGCCAGGGTGGCATCCAGGGCACTCACGTGTCTCACAGCTGCTGCCTCCGTAGCCAGGCAGGCACAGGCAGGTGAGCTGGGCGCCGTCCTCCACGCAGGTCCCTCCGTTCAGGCAGGGGTTGGGGACACAGCCACCTGCAAGGCACAGCAGCCGTGCTCACCGCAGAGCTCGGGCGCCTCCTCGGTGCCCAGCAGTGCCACGGCCTCGGGGAGATTCTCAGCTCAGGCCAAGAAAGAACAGAGACGATTTCTCCCAGGCTGAGCCTGGGAATCTTAGAGGAAAGAACTCAAACAATAATTATCTCTCTTTCTGTAAGCGTTGTTTGTAGTTTTGGTTCTCCACAGTGTGCTGTTCACAGTCACCAGCAGTGTGAGATGGTTCACATTATAAAAGACCCTCTCCTTTCACCAAGCAGAGCTTCTGATCCACCTGAAGACTGCAGTCTTTCTTTCCATCCCTGACTCAAGAGCTCAACAGCCTCATCCCTGCAGCGCCCCACAGCAAGCAGGTCTCGGAGCTGGCTCCTGGGGCCACCAGCTCTGGGCCAGGTGAAGGTCTCAGGTGCACCAGGACGTGCCTGGAGCAATCCCACACTGCCCTTCCACCAGCGGTGTGAACAGCTCAGCAGTCCTGGCCCAGAGCTGGCCAGACCTGAGGTTTTGGCCTTCCCCTGGAGCACAGAGATGAGAGCTGGATGCTCTCATCTCCCCTTCACTAGGGGCTGGATGCTCTCATCTCCCCTCCACTAGGAGCTGGATGCTCTCATCTCCCCTTCACTAGGGGCTGGATGCTCTCATCTCCCCTTCACTAGGAGCTGGATGCTCTCATCTCCCCTTCACTAGGAGCTGGATGCTCTCATCTCCACTGGGCTCATTGCCACGCCAGCCCCTGGCCCACTCCCCCTGCCCAGGGCCAGCTCCTGCTTTTCCCTGGGGCGATGCAGTGTGTTGGGAGGGCAGCACGCAGACCGTAAAGCTGTCGGCACATCCCAGCCACGTGTCCTTGGCCTGGCGGCAAGGTGACTGCGGGCCTGTCCCTCTGGTGTCACCTCCAGGCTGGCCAAGGCTGCTCACCCAGCCAGCCCTTGCCCAGGAGCCTGTTACGGTCAGTAACGCAGCCGGAGCACAGCGTGTGCTCCCGGCCCAGCTCACAGCGTGATGAACGGCCGCTGCCAGCACCAGCCCAGGGCACTCTCAAAGTCCTTGACCCACTCAGCCTGATCATGCCCTGTTTTATGGTCCTGGGCTCGGTGGGGACGTGACAAGGGTGATGCTGCCCCCCTCACGCCTCCCCACGAGGTGCTGGTGGCCCCCTGGGGGTGTGCAGCTCATCCGTCCCCAGCGGAGCGAGGCGCGGAGCAGGATGAGCGATCCAGGGCCCTAATGTCACATGGCTGGCTGCTCCCGGGCACCTCTCCTTGCCAAGGCAGAGGCAGCCATCCCGCGGGGTCTGGCCACCCTCCCCAGAGCCTCCTCCGTGCCGTGGGGCTGGGCTGGGCACTGCCAGGCCCAGGGACCCCTCACGGAGCCCTCTGCTGCAGATGGGGCAGAGGTGGCAGGGGACTGGCAGCGGGATGGGCATCAGAGCTGGGGACACCCAGGAGGGCAGAGTGGGGCTGGTGGGTGACACCCACCCACAGCAGCTCGTGTTCCCTCTGCTCACCCACCTCAGCCCGTGGCGCGGGGGGCTGGGGGATGTGGTCCGCAGGGTCCTGCAGTGATTTTAGGGTGCCTGGCCACTGAGGGCTGCGCAAGGCAGGGTGGTCATGGCGGGGTTCTGCACCCCCAGCAGTGTCCCCCCTGTGTCCCCCTGCTTGTGCCATGCAGCATCCAGCCCTCACCCCTCCTCCCAGGGCAGCGCAGGGTCGGTCCCGGGGGGGCCACACGGAGGGTGCAAAGCAGCCCCAGCCCTCCCAGAGCCCCCAGGGGTCCCTCCCACCCCATTCCCGGGGACTGGCAGGGCCGGGGGCAGGGATTAGTTCGTCAGTGGGAGAGGCGCAGGGGCAGCGGGCGCAAGGACGAAGGGAAGAGCTCGCCGAGATGCTTGTTCTACAAAGCTTTTAATTCCCTTTATTAGTACCACGGTTAGTCAGAGCAGGGACTGGGGCTGCCTCTTGCTTATCGGGCTTTTTCATGGAAACAGTCATTAAAACACTTCACAGAAGTAGAAGAGATTTAAGTGCATGCAGAGATCAGACCAATTTGTTTGACAAATATGTGCTTCTCCAGACCTGTAACCTTCCCTTACCCAGCTGAGGAGGAGAGAGAGAGAGAGAGAGGAGACACGGACAGACGGACAGAGAGAGGGAAGCACAGCGTGAAGGAAAGGTGTCGGCTATCTCTAGTGCCACAGAGCAGCCAGGACGGCTGCCCCGAGGGCAAGGGTGGCACGGCAGGGACCCCGGGCCGAGCAGGCGCCCGCCCCGACGCTGGCCCGCTCGGTGGGCAGGGCGGGCAGGGGCACAGCCGTGCTGGGGGCTGGCTCCCCCGGCGGGGTCCCCGGCAGGACCACCCCGGAGCTGTCAGGACGGGGAGAGCCGAGGCCATCCCTGCGGGTCCCACCTGCTTCTCCCGGAACGGCTGCAAGGAAACCCTCCACGGTGGCAACGGAGGGAGCGGGATGCTCTTCCTCCTCCTCCTCCTCTTCCTCGGAAGCCGCGGCAGGCGTGCCGCGGTCCGCGCCCGGCGGTGGCGGCGCGCTGCTGCTGGCGGGCGGCGCTGCGTGCCACGGTGTCACCCCCGGGGCGGCGGGCGAGGGGAACCACGCGGCTCCCGACTGCTCCTCTCCCTCCTCCTGCGGCTGCGGGGGCGCGGGGGGCAGCGGGGGCGCCCCGGCGCTTTCCACCACGTCTCCGGAGAGCTCGGCGTCCTCCGCGGCTGAAAACGGGGTGCTCGCCCCTCCGGCCTTGTGCCCGCGGCGGGGGCTTCCAGCGGCCTCCCGGCTCTCTGTCGAGGTGGCAGAAGCGGCGCTGGTTGGCGACGTCAGGCGGTGCCCGGGTGGCCCAGGGCTGGCGGGGCGCGCCGGCCGCCCCAAGGCGTCCCGCGGACGGTCTGGGCGCTGCGTGGGGGCGGCGGGGCTGGGCGGACGAGGAAAGCCCTCGGGAGGCTCCGTGTCACCTGCTGGGGCACCGGTGGGTCCCTCTGGCTCCATGGGCCGGCCGGGGTGTCGCCCTCCGCCCGGGCTCTCCGCCGATGCGCTGCCGGGGCCCCTGCCCGCCGCTGCTCCCTGCTCCTCCTCTGCAAAGGGCAAGGCAGAAAGGCAGTGAGCTGGCCGGGAGGCAGCCGGAGCGCAGGGCTGCTGCCAGCGCTGCCCATCCTGCTCGCACAAAGGTGTGCGGGGACATGGGAGTGGCCCCGAGCCCCTGTGACACTGTCCCCTCCGCGGCGGCGCGGCTGACTGAGCTCTGGCCCGAGTGTGAGAGCCACGCTCAGCCCCTCAGCCCTGCACCTCGCCCGGGGTCCCTCCAGCTGCCAGCTCCCTTCTCCGGCTCCTGGTGCTGCTAAAGCCTGCTCCAGCACAGGCCCTGCATGCTGGGACACGCAGATGTCCCTTTGCCCCTGCACAGCCCTATGCCAAGACACCAGTGCCCTGGGGGAAGGACGGGGACAGCTGGGGTGACCCAGGCACCCTCAGGTGCCTCTGCCCTCTCCTTGCGCCTCCGTTCTGTGGCTGCTCTCTGTGGCCCAGCCCTGGCACCACCTCAGCAGCTGCTCCACCTACCAGCGAGGGACAGTCCCCCACTGTCCCCCGTCCTCCTCGGCAGGGGATGGGCTCCCCAGCTTCAGCGGGACACCTGCCTCGGGGCTGGCCAGGGCTGTGGGGAAAGGGGAGGCGGGGGTGGGGTGACCTGAGGACACGGAGGTAGCTAGGGGGGGGTGCTGGGCGTCTTCGGGGGACTGGCTCGGCTTGCCCAGGTCAGGGTCCTCAAAGAGAGGGACGGCGTAAATCGCCCCTCGCGACTCAAGCTCCACGGGCGCTCGGGGCAGCTGCAGCTCCTCCAGCTTTTCTGCCACTGTGACAATCTCCTGGAGGAGATTCTCCTCGGGCTCTTGGCCTTGGTATTTTCCTGCAGCCTCAGGGAAAGAGTTTGTCCCTTCTGTGGGCAGAAAGAAAGTGGGGTATTACTGCCCTGTCCTGGCTCCGCAGCACTCAGAGATGAGCTCACCCCACGGCAGGCCTGGAGCCTCGGCACCCCAGTAGGGACCCAGCTCTCCTCAGCCTCCCCTTCCCCTTCTAGATGGGGTCAGCACGGGCGAGGATCAGGCCCTCCCAGGCAGAGCCACCAGCCCCGGCAGGAGCCGTGGGGATCAGCAGACGTGGTGGGGCCAGATCCTAAACCCTGCGTTCCCCTCCCTGCGGGGATCCTCCTCTGCACCCCCATCCCCACCCCGGGGAGGGCAGACATGCATGGGGGGTTAGTGGGTTACAGGGGGTGTGGAATCACGGCACGGGTCCATCCTGCCTAAGCCAGGCTTTCCCTGCTGAGAGATGGGGAAACTGAGGCCCAGAGATGCTGAGCATCCCCAGACTGTGAGCCCCACGGCCCCGAGCAGACACGCAGAGACGTGGGGTCAGGCAGGAGTGGAGGGACAGCTCTGCCTCTTTCTGTGCCCGTTATCCCTGCCAGCTCTGTCCTGCCTCACCGCTCACAGGCACCCCTTGCTGCTCCCCACAGCTCTCCTTCCTGCCCACCACCACCCCAAACCTGCCTGGCAGGCTGTGCCCCACAGCCCGGGGCCCCAGGAGTGCTCCCCAGGCCTGCAGCCCGGGGGGATGAACCCTCCTGGAGCCGTGCCCGCAGCACCCAAGCAGAGTGACGCTGCCATGCAGGACACCCCTGTTCTGTCACAATAAACTGGCACCAAGGACTGAGGACATGCAGGGCCACCCTCCTCTGCCACAGCGCATCAGCGTGCACTGCTGGGACCCTGCATGCACTGCTGGGACCCTGCAGAGCATCCCTGCAGTACTGGGAGCTGTCAGCATGCACTGCTGGGACCCTGCAGAGCATCCCTGCTCTATGGGGAGCTGTCAGCATGCACTGCTGGGGCCCTGCATGCACTGCTGGGACCCTGCAGAGCATCCCTGCTCCATGGGGACCCGTCAGCATGCACTGCTGGGACCCTGCAGAGCATCCCTGCAGTCCTGGGAGCTGTCAGCATGCACTGCTGGGACCCTGCAGAGCACCCCTGCTGTACTGGGAGCTGTCAGCATGCACTGCTGGGACCCTGCAGAGCATCCCTGCAGTCCTGGGAGCTGTCAGCATGCACTGCTGGGACCCTGCAGAGCATCCCTGCTCTCTGGGGAGCTGTCAGCATGCACTGCTGGGACCATGCAGAGCATCCCTGCTGTACTGGAAGCTGTCAGCATGCACTGCTGGGACCCTGCATGCACTGCTGGGACCCTGCAGAGCATCCCTGCTCTCTGGGGAGCTGTCAGCATGCAGAGTCAGGATCATGCAGAACATCCCTGCTGTACCAAGAGGTGTCAGCACGCAGTGTCAGGCCCGTGCAGAGCGTCGAGGTGTCAGCATGCAGCGTCAGGACCATGCAGGTTATGCCTCCCCTCTCAGGTCTATCGGCATGCAAGGCGTCCCTGTCCTAGCACTGCAGGTTCAGGCGGCATCAAACACCCCTGTCCTGCCCCGACAGCGCGGCACCGGCACCCAGAGCACCCAGGGATCCCGGCACGACCCCGACTCTGCTGCCCCGCCGGGGACGTGCACTCCCGCCCGGAGGCTGCCCGAGGCCTCCCACCGGTCCCTGCTTGGGAGCACGGGCGGGCCGGGGGTGCCTCTCTTTACCTCGGAAGCAGTACGCATCGTATCTGCTCTGGGCATCGGGGAATCCCGTCTGGTTGCGGAAGAGGAAGATGGTTTTGACGCCGGGCAGAGCCCCGCCGCAGCGCTCCCGGGGGGTGACGATGGGGTAGCGGACGCTGCCGTCGGCCAGCCAGCCCGGGCTGCAGGCGTCCAGCCCCGCGTTCCAGGCTGCGTACAGCTGCCCCGGGCTCGCCAGCTCCGCGCCCAGCGCCCGGCAGCGCTGCGCCGCCTCCTCCAGCGTGAACCTCTCCGGGGCCGTCTCCAAAAAGATCTCCCCTGCGGAGAGAGGAGGGAGACGGGAGTCAGAGCTGGGGAGGGAGGGCAAGGGCTGCGGGAGCCCCCTCGCCTCCTCCACTCTCTGCATGAGCCCAGGAGCTGGCGTGGAGATGGAGACTGCGGTGTGTGGGGGCACACGGGGGGCTGGAGGAGGGCTGCCTTCCTGAGTGCTTCCCTGCCTGCATCCCTGCCTGTTTCTCTGCCTTCCTGAGTGCTTCCCTGCCTGCATCCCTGTCTGCATCCCTGCTTGTATCGCTGCATCCCTGCCTGCATCCCTGCCTGCATCCCTGCCTGTTTCCCTGCCTTCCTGAGTGCTTCCCTGCCTGCTTCCCCGCATCCCTGCCTGCATCCCTGCCTACTTCCCTGCATCCCTGCCTGCATCCCTGCCTGCTTCCCTGCATCCCTGTCTGCATCCCTGCCTGTTTCCCTGCCTTCCTGAATGCTTCCCTGCATCCCTGCCTGCATCCCTGCCTTCCTGAGTGCTTCCCTGCATCCCTGCCTGCATCCCTGCCTGCATCCCTGCCTTCCTGAGTGCTTCCCTGCATCCCTGCCTGCATCCCTGCCTGCTTCCCTACCTTCCTGAGTGCTTCCCTGCCTGCTTCCCTGCATCCCTGCCCATGCACAGAAAGCCGGAGTGCAGGGCACAGGCAGGGCTGGAGCTCTCACACCACGGGGGATTGATCCCTGCCCTTGCAAACAGAGCTGAGACTTTGAAGCACCCCTGAACGGGACTGTGGAGGAGCAGGTCCATGCCCTGCACTGAGCAATGCACGTGGGGGACATTTCTGAGGAGACCTGCAGGTCCTGCACTGAGCCATCCACGTGTGGGACATTTCTGAGGAGACCTGCAGGTCCTGCACTGAGCAATGCACGTGTGGGACATTTCTGAGGAGACCTGCAGGTCCTGCACTGAGCAATGCACATGGGGGACATTTCTGAGACCTGTAAGGCCAGTGAGCACCGCGCTGAGGCATCGGGCATCATGCTCAGGAGGGCTGGGGACCACTGCCCCCAGGCACAGCACGTACCAACCCCCCCAGCTGCACCCTGTCCCTCACCCCTGCCACCTGCCTGGCACCACCAACCCACCCCACAGCAGCTGCCACCGCCAGCGGGGAGCCCCAAAGGAGGGACCAGGCACCCCCAGGTACACAGAGCCAGGCAGGATCTGCAGCCCTGCAGCTCATGCGAAGCACGGCACACACACAACCAAACCCCAAAGCACCCACCACAGCGTGCTGCTGGTCTGGGGCACATCACTGTGGGCACAGCCCAGCCTGGGCGCTGCCTGCTGCCAGGGACAGAGCCCCCCACCCACCAAAGTGAACCAGGAATGCTTTAGGAAGCAGCACAGCGAGTCCCCACACCCCAAAGACAGCGCCTGCAGCTTTTTCACTTGGGTTTACAACAGGTTACAGGGGCGAGTTAGCGTGGGAGCAAAAGCAGAGGAGGGCAAGAGGTGGCACCACGGGCACCTGGGAGGTCCTCAGCGTAGCAGTACACATCATACATGTCCTCCGGGTCCACCACTCCATAGTTCCTCACCCCGGGGAAGCCGTTCATATCTCCGTAGCAGGCCTCGCGGGGGGTCTGGATGGGGTACCTGAGGCAGGAAAGCACAGGGCAGCTGGTGACTCGCTGGGGAAGGAGCAGCGAGGCCCCGGGCACAAGGCCCGGGCAGCTGCGGTGCCCACCTGACGGTCTGGTCGGCGATCCAGCCGGCGTCACACTGCTCGTAGCCCCCCAGGTAGGCGGCGTAGAGCTGCTCGGGGGTGGCGATGCTGGCACCGATCCTGGCACAAGCTTCCTGCGCCTCGGCGAAGGTGTAGGCGTAGCGCATGGAGCCCTCCCGGTAGTGGAACACCACCCCTGGGGGCAGACACGGCCGTGGGCAAGGGGCTCCACAGCAGCCCCCCAAATGCACCCAGGGTGTGGCCGCAGCTCTCTTCACAGAGAGCAGCAGGGCACAACCTTCCCAGGATTTCTCCTGGGGAAGGCAGTGAGAGAGCTCAGAAAAGGGAATGAAAACAATTCTTATCTCCATTTGCTCCTCTTGTTTGGCACATGCGGAATGTGTTATGGGGATTGTTCACCAGAAGGGGAATGACACAATTCTTATCTTTATTTGCTGCTCTTGTTGTTTGGCACGTGCGGAATGTGTTATGGGGATTGTTCACCAGAAGGGGTTTGTTAATTGAACTTTGGTGAGGGTTGTTTGGATTGATTGACCAATTAGGTCAAAGCTGTGCCGTGACTGCTGGAAAAGGGTCACGGGTTTTTCTCTAGTATTACTACAGTAGTATAATATAGTTATAATAGTTTATAAAGCAATTAGGTAATAAACAAATTTCTTTATAAGCAATTATTTAATAAACAAATAAACGAATTGCTTATAAAGCAATTAGTTAATAAACAATTGCTTAATAAAGTAATTGTTCAGCCTTCTGAAATCGCTAGAGTCGTTGCACGTTATTCCCCTGCTGGGGGTCGTCCTGCTCCAATACCCAGGGGAGCGTTTGCCGAGCCAGGAGAGGGCCCCGAGCTGCCCCAAATCCCACCCCGAAGTACCTTTGACTTTGACATGGAGGATGTCGTGGCCGTCCTCGATGCCGTGCTGCACGTCGCAGCGGTAGATGCCCGAGTCGTTGGGGCGCAGCTCGGTGAGCAGCAGCGAGGCGTTGGTGTAGCGCTGGTGGAAGATGGGCAGGGAGGCGCGCAGCCGATAGTCCTCGCTCACCTTCACCCTGTCCCCCCGAGCTACCAGGATCTCCACCTCCCTGCCCTCAGAGATGAAGGTCCACTTGACCCGGGGGGTCCCCAGGACGGCGCGGCGGCCGCCCGTGCCGGCGGTGGGCTGGGGGCCAAGGTAGGTGATGAGGCAGGGGATGGTGATGTCGCCTGCCAGCACGGCCTCGAGGGCTGGGTGCCGTGGGATGGACACCTGCAGAGCCTTGGGGTCCTCTGGGTGGGAGAAGAGAGGAGCTGTGAGCAGGGTTGGTGTGAGGGGCCCCCCCAAGACCCCTCTGGACGACACCAATGGGGCACACATGGGTGCCGAGTTACCTGGGCCATCTCCAGGGCCAAACACCTCCGGGAGCACCGTGGGGACAAACAGCCAGAGCAGCAGCAGCGGGAGGGCTGGGGCCATGCTCTGCCCTGCAAGGGGGAAGCAAAAACCACCAGCTGGGCTCAGAATCCATCAAAGCACCAAAAACCTCCCATCCCTGAGGGAGGGGAAGAGGCTGGGGAGATCCCCCAGAGCCTGGGGGCGTGTGGGGTGATGGATGTGACACTGGTGCACAGAGGGAAGGGAAGGGAAGGGAAGGGAAGGAAGGGAAGGGAAGGGAAGGGAAGGGAAGGGAAGGGAAGGGAAGGGAAGGGAAGGGAAGGGAAGGGAAGGGAAGGGAAGGGAAGGGAAGGGAAGGGAAGGGAAGGGAAGGGAAGGGAAGGGAAGGGAAGGGAAGGGAAGGGAAGGGAAGGGAAGGGAAGGGAAGGGAAGGGAAGGGAAGGGAAGGGAAGGGAAGGGAAGGGAAGGGAAGGGAAGGGAAGGGAAGGGAAGGGAAGGGAAGGGAAGGTGCGCCGGCTCACAAGGGAAAGGAGACAACTTGAGCAACCAGGAGCATTGGCTGGCAGCCACTGGGTGCCATCCAGCCCCTCTGACCTTCCCAGGGACTGGGTCCCCTGGGGACAGCAGAGTCCAGCCTGGCCTGGAGAGCACAGATGGTCCCTGCCCAAGTGCTGGCTGCAGCGGGCAGGGAGGTGATGCCAGCACCTGGGCTGTGTGCCCGTGGTGCCACCGTGAGAAACCTCAGGGAGGGTTTGTTCAGGAGAGAGGTGCTGAGGGAGGTCAGGGAGCAGGCAGGGCACACGGGCGTGCTCGTGCTGCTGCACCCTGCGGGTGTGCCCACGCGTGTGCGTGCGCTTGAGCACATGTGCCCTGCCAGGGGTGGCTGGCGGAGGGAGCTGAGGTCAGCGAGCAGGGGGGGACAGCCCAGAGCGCACAAAGCCCGGGGCAGGGGGGGAGGGAAGGAGCAGGACGGCTTCTTTGCCATTCAGCTCACGCCGGAGGCTCCCCGTGCGCGGGCTGGGAAAAGCGAGGCTGCCCAAAGCAGCCATTATGTCCCGTGCCTCTCTCAGGTTGCCTGGCACAAAGGGCTCTCACCGGTGGGCTGGGGACCAGCGCTGAAAGGAGAGCCCAGTGGCCAGCACTGCCATCACCCACCCTCTCCAGGGAGCAGCACAGGGGTGACAGGCACGTCGTAGGGGGCTCTGGGTGTCCTTGAAGTCCTGCTGCTCTTGCAGCCGTCCAGAGAGGAGACTGATGCTGGGAATGTGGGGAAATGTCCCTGCCAGGTGCACTGCTCCAATGCCCCCTGACCCCTCTGCAGAGGCTCCTTGGGGCTCCTCAGCCTCCCGTGCCAGGGATGCATCGTGCCATTGCTTGGGAACAGAGCAGCTGAGACTCAGAGCAGCTTTGTAATTTATGAGCTCTTTGCACTGTATCGATTTCAGCAGCCACAGGAGCAGCTTCGGCCATGTCCAGTCGCTGGCTGCAGGGACAGCCTGACAGGATGCTGCCCTGGTCACCCATGTCCCTCCTCAAGCTGTGTTCCCAGAGTGTGCCCAGGGGACCACTGCTCTAGGGAGAGGGTGTGAATCCATGCCTGGGCACCAAATACTGTGCATGCACACCCCAGCACCAATTACCACAGCTGGGCAGCCCCTGGAGCCATGGTCATACAGCCCTGGCACCATGCACCATGGGTGTACAGCCCCTGGAGCCATGGTCATACAGCCCTGGCACCATGCACCATGGACACACAGCCCCTGGAGCCGTGGTCATACAGCCCTGGCACCACGCACCATGGACACACAGCCCCTGGAGCCGTGGTCATACAGCCCTGGCACCACGCACCATGGGTGTACAGCCCCTGGAGCCATGGTCATACAGCCCTGGCACCACGCACCATGGGTGTACAGCCCCTGGAGCCATGGTCATACAGCCCTGGCACCACGCACCATGGACACACAGCCCCTGGAGCCATGGTCATCAGCCCCTGGAGCCATGGTCATACAGCCCTGGCACCATGAACCATGGATGTACAGCCCCTGGAGCCATGGTCATACAGCCCTGGCACCATGAACCATGGATGTACAGCCACTGGAGCCATGGTCATACAGCCCTGGCCCCACACACCACGGAGGCACAGCCCCTGGAACCACAGATGTACATATGTACAACTCTAGCACCATGTACACCCCTGGCACCACACACCATGGACACACAGCCCCTGGCACCATGGATGTGCAACCCTGGCAGCTCACACCATGGGTACACAGCCCCTGGCACCATGGATGTACAGCCCTGGCACCACACAACTTGGATGTGCAGCCTCTAGAACCATGGATGTACAGCCCTGGCAGCTCACATCATGGGTGTAGAACACTGGCATCATGGATATACAGCCCCTGGCACCACACACCATGGACACACAGCCCCTGGCACCATGGATGTACAACCCTGGCACCACACAACTTGGATGTGCAGCCTCTAGAACCATGGATGTACAACCCTGGCAGCTTACACCATGAATGTACAGCCCCTGGAGTCATGGATGTACAGCCCTGGCACCACACAACTTGGATGTGCAGCCTCTGGAACCATGGATGTACATCCCAGGAACCACACACCATGGATGTACAGCCCCTGGAGTCATGGATGTACATCCCTGGCACCACACACCATGGATGTACAGCCTCTGGCACCATGGACATACATCCCTGGCAGTGCACATCATGGGTACACAGTCCCTGGATCCCTGGCACCATGCACCATGGATGTACAGCCCCTGGAGCTGTGGATGTACATCCCTGGCAGTGCACACCATGGGTACACAGCCCCTGGCACCATGGATGTACATCCCTGGCACCATGCACATCCCTGGCACCACGCACCAGGGGTGTACAGCCCACAGCGCAAGCCGCTATGCATGCACAGCTCCTAACACCAAAAAAAAGCCCCTGGCACCACACCCCATGGGCATCAACCCTGCAGTGCAGAGCACAAACGTCCCCTTCCCAGCAGGGGCAGCCAAAGCCCAGGAGCTGGCCAGTGGTGCCAGGGCCAAGGCAGGGGCTTTCTGTGCTCCAGACAGATATTTTGAATGCAGCCCCATGGTTCTGGAGCGAGGCACAAAACCCTCCTGCGTGGCAGCAGTGGCCAGGCTCCAGCACGGGGGCTGGTGCCACCCCCTGGGCAGCCAAGCGAGGAAGGCTTTTGTCACTGGCACCTTTTCTTCCTGTCCCCAAGGCGCCGTGGTGGCGCGGACAGCAGCCCTGAAGTCCCGGGGAGGAAATCCAAGAGATAAAATTCCAGAGGAATTGGGCAAGCTGGAGTGTCTGCTCTCCTCCTGTGCCCACCCCTGACTGTGTGCTGGCACTGGGAGCGCGGTGTGCAAAGGGTTAAAGCCAGCTTCACCCTGCCCATGGGTGATGGGCCCAGGTCCTGGAGTCCCACGATGACCAGAGACTCTCAGACATCGGGTTTGGGGTTTGGGGTTGGATTTTTGCGTTGGGTATTTTTCCTGCTCGCCACAAATGGAAAATGCTTTGACCCGCAAGTTCTGAGGGAAAAGCTGAGAGCGGTAGGGAGGAGCAGCCAAAAAAAGGTTGAATAATTATAATGGCAGCAGCTCGTGAGCTCGGTTGTCCCAGACACCTCAGAGCTCAGGAGCTGCTGGATCAGACAGACACCCAGGCACGCACGTGGCAGGGCCAGCTAACCTCCATTTCTGAGGGAAACCAGGTGGAAAATGGAGCTGAAATCTATTTTGGGACAGCGCTGCTCTTCCTTTCTCCCCTGAGCTCGGCCCCGCTTTCAGAGCTGCCTCCTTGAATTGTGGCACCCGCAGGATCTGGGGCTGCAGCGCCTGGGCCAGGAGCACGGGAGCTGCTGCGAGTGGATGTCCCTTTTCATCTCCGGAGAGGGGTTTTCTCCTGTCCCCTCCGCGTGACGGCTGCTCACGCCGCTCCCAAGGTGCCCTGCCAGCCCGCAGGAGGAGGAGGAGGAGGGAGCAGAGCCGTGCCTTTCCAGGGATGCTCAGCTGCAGAATGAGTCAGCAGCCTCCGGCACGGCCTGGCCCCGCTCCAGCCCCGGCCCCACCGGCAAAGGGCTCCGGACACGCACGGGCACGGACCCGCAGCCCCGCTCACGGCCGCCGTTCGCTCGTGATGCGCCGTGTCCGTCCCCCCCACCCCGGAGCCACAAACCGGCCCTGCCTCCGGGATCCGTCCCCACCCCCGCGGGCGGGCTGGGGGCGGCCACCGGAGGGGTCCCCGGTGGGAGCGGGGCCGTGCCAGGCGCATGCCAGCCCCGGCGGGCTCCTGGCAGAGCTCCAAGGCCGGAAGCAGGTGGGGAGGAGGGGGGCTCCCTGCAGCTGCCAGGACCCCGAGCCCCCCGAAGAAAGGGGCTCCTTGTTGCAGGGGGGTCGGGAGAGCGCGGGGAGGGTCCCTGGGGAGATTCGGCCCCGGCGGGGAGGGGCGGGGGGCGAGCAGAGCCCGCAGGGGCTGCCCGGGACGCAGCAGCACGTGTAGCCCCGGGTAAGTGTGTCACACGCACACGTGAAGGCTTTGCACACCCGCCCCCGCCTCCCCAGGCTCTGCTGGGGAAACTGAGGCACGAGGCGGGGCGGCGGGGCGGGGTGGAGGGAGGGGGTCCCTGGTTTCAGCCCTGCAGCTCAGCTGGGAGCCAGCCCCCCGCTGCCAAACTCGCATCTCCCTCCCCCCCAGCACAGCCTCGCCCCATCTCCCAGTTTGCCCAGTCTAAAGCCATTCCCTGCAAAGCAGCCCTAAAACATCCCGCTCAGCCTCTCCCTGCCGTGCCCGAGCCCAGAAGCTGCAAAACGCTCCAGGCCGGGCACGGGGAGGATTCTCCCACCCCTCGGGCGGCCAAAAGGAAGAGCAACAGGTTCTGGGTTGGGCTGAGCGAGAAGTGACAGGAGCAGAGGTCCCTGGCAGGGATGCTCAAGGGCAGCCCCTTCATCCTGGGGACGAAATGCTCCGAGGAGGGCTGCAGGAAAACTGCCGGTCCCCGGGACACCCCGCGGTGGCTCGCGGGTTCACAGCGGGGCCGATCGGTCGGAAAAAGCCGTGAAAATCCTGAAACATTTCCCCCCGGCCCTCCCCTGCCTCCCGCACTGGGACACCAGCAGAGAGAGCTGGGGGAGGACAGGGAGAACCATCCCAAACCTCGGGACCGGGCAGCTTTCCCCCGAGCCCAGCCCACCCCCACGGGGAGCAGCGACACGACCGGGAAGGAGTGGGGGGAGCCGGATCCCTGCCCGGCTCCGTGCCTCAGTTTCCCTTTGCGCTGCCAGCCTGCCTGCAGCCTCCTTGGGACAAGGAGCAGGGACTCTGCAGGACAAACGGAACACACCGGCCCCATCCCGGATCCCTGGCCCGCCTCCCAAAACGAGCTTCCTGAGGAAATAACCCGGAAAATTCCCTTTCTGCCCGACACCTCGGAGCCCCGCTGCTGGGCTCCGGGCTGGGCTCCAGGCTGCAGCAGCCGGGCAGCACCAAAATCCTTTCTCCTTCCAACTTCGCAGGAGTCCCCCCCCAGCCCCCGCCGTGCCGCCGGCGCTGCGGAGCCACTGCGAGCTGCCCCCCCTTCGGAAAAAGCTCCGAGCTGCGCTCGGGAGGGTCGGGGACAAGGACAAAGCTCCCCGAGCATCCCCCGCTGCAGGGCAGGACGGTGCCCCGTGCCCCCCGCGGGGTAAAGCCCCGGGAAACCTCCGGGCATCCCACTCCGGCTCGGGTCTCGTTTCGCTTTCTGCCCGTGCGGAGTGGGAAGGCGAGACCGGGAATGAAAAGCGCGGCTCCCGGGGACACCGCAGCGCCCGGGGCACCCCCGGTACCGGCGCTCCCGCTGCTCACCTGGCTCCGTGCGCGGCGGGGGGAACGGCAGCGCCGGCGGGGGCTGCCCTGGCCCCGGGGCCCGGCGTGCGGCTGAGCTGCGGCTCCTGCGGGGCAGCGCGGGCAGCAGGTTGGCAGCAGGGCTGGCGAGGAGCTGCACCAGGCATAAGTGCAGGCACCGAGAAAAGAGGCTTCTGTGTGTGTGTGTCCGTGTCCTCCACTCGGCTTTTTTTTTTTTTTTTTCTTCCCTTCTCCCTTCCCCTTTCCCTCCTCCTTTTATATTTATTCCTTCCCCTAATTAAGAAGGGAAAAAAAAAAAAAAAAAGATACTACCGTGTTGGCAGGCTCCTCGTCCCTCCCCGTCCCTCCCTCCTGGCAGCTGGCAAAGCCCGCACGAGAGGAGGATGAGGAGGATGCTCAGCCCGGGCACCCAATGCAGCAGAAGCGGGGCAGCAGAGAATGGGGGTGTCGTCCCCCCCCCCCCCAGACCCCGCCATGGCACGGGAGTGCCCTTGGAGTGCTTATTCCTGGGATTTGGCAGCTTCAGCTGGACGGGGAGGGGGCCGCGGGCGGGGGTCCCGCTAGCCAGCAGAGGCTTTGTCATGTAAAAGGGGCCGAGGTGGCTGGAGGCACCGTCCAGGGCTGGAGGAGCCCAGGGGCTTTGCCAGCCCCCCAAGGGTGGTGGGAGCAGCCAGAGCCAACCCGGCAGCACAGCACCCACAGCCTGGTTCGCTCCGTGCCTCAGTTTACCCGCCTGCATCTGCGTCAGGGCCGGGATAATTTATGCATCTTTAGGCTGCAATGCCCAAAATCCTCGTTCCTGCAGCGATGCCGGGGACCTGCGCACCAGCGGGGTCTGGCGGGCAGCTGGCACACGCCACCGGCAGGCTCAAGCCCCTTGGCAGAAGGGCAGCACCCGGCAGCTGGCATCGGGGACTTTATTAAGCAGATCTCGCTGAAACTTTCCCTGGCACGGAGCATTCCCCGCCCGGGGGGGCGGCGCGGAGCCTGCCAGGGAATTGCTCGGGTGAGTTTGCAGAAAGCCACGGCTCCTGAGCAGAATGAATCATTTGTCACCCTGGGAAATAATTGCGGGCGGCAGAGTCGGCCTCGGCGGAGCAGCAGCTCGGGGGGGGAGCAGGGGTGATGCTCAGACACTCACACTCACACGGCTGGGCACTCACACTCACATCACACAGCTGGACACTCACACTCACACAGCTGGGCACTCACACTCACACTCACACTCACACTCACACCACACGTCTGGACACTCACACTCACACTCACACTCACACTCACACCACATGGCTGGACACTCACACACTCACACTCACACTCACACTCACACCACACGTCTGGGCACTCACACTCACACGGCTGGGCACTCACACTCACGCCACACGGCTGGACACTCACGCCACACGGCTGGGCACTCACACTCACACTCACACTCACACTCACACTCACACTCACACGGCTGGACACTCACACTCACACTCACACCACACAGCTGGACACTCACACTCACGCCACACGGCTGGACACTCACACTCACACCACATGGCTGGACACTCACACTCAGACTCACACGGCTGGGCACTCACACTCACACTCACACCACACGGCTGGGCACTCACACTCACATGGCTGGACACTCACACTCAGACTCACACGGCTGGGCACTCACACTCACATGGCTGGACACTCACACTCACACTACATGGCTGGACACTCACACTCACACTCACACCACATGGCTGGACACTCACACTCACACTCACACTCACACGGCTGGGCACTCACACCACACGGCTGGGCACTCACACTCACACTCACACTCACACGGCTGGGCACTCACACCACACGGCTGGGCACTCACACTCACACTCACACCACACGGCTGGGCACTCACACTCACACTCACACCACATGGCTGGACACTCACACTCACACTCACACCACATGGCTGGACACTCACACTCACACTCACACCACATGGCTGGACACTCACACTCACATGGCTGGGCACTCACACTCACACTCACGCCACACGGCTGGACACTCACGCCACACGGCTGGGCACTCACACTCACACTCACACTCACACTCACACTCACACTCACACTCACACTCACACGGCTGGGCACTCACACTCACACTCACACGGCTGGGCACTCACACTCACACTCACACCACACGGCTGGGCACTCACACTCACACTCACACGGCTGGGCACTCACACTCACACGGCTGGGCACTCACACTCAGACTCACACGGCTGGGCACTCACACTCACTCTCACACTCACCCTCACGTTCTCACACTCACTCTCACACTCACCCTCACGTTCTCACACTCACTCTCACACACGGTGCCCACTGCCATGCCAGGACGGGCACCGGGACATTCAGGGCTGAACCCCCAGGGCTGCCCCAGCCTCCCCTCCCCAGTCCCAGCCCATGGGCCCCCATCCTGCCCCCAATGGAAACCCCACCCCCAGAACTGCCCTTTGTGGGGCAGGGCTCCCCAATCCCAGGCCATGGGCTCCCATCCTGCTCCCGATGGGAACCCAACCCTCAGAACTGCTCTTTGTGGGGCAGGGCTGGGGCTGGGGAGCTGAGCCTGCTCAGGAGGAGCCTCCCCCCTCATTGGGAAGAAACGTTCCCTGAGCCTGGGGTGTTGTATTTGCAGGAACCCTCGTGGCAGGGAGGAAGGATGGATCTGACTCCGTGCTCTCAGAAGGCTGATTTATTCCTTTATAATGCTATAATTTATTCCTTTATAATGCTATAATTTATTCCTTTATAATGTTATATTATGTTAAACAATACTGAGCTATGCTATACTGAAGAATACAGAAAGGATACTTACAGAAGGCTAAAAAGACAATAATGAAAACTCGTGACTCGCTCCAGAGTCCCGACACAGCTTGGCCCTGAGTGGCCAAAGAGTCAAAACAACTCCCAGCAGAACCCAGTGAAACAATCACCTGTGGGTAAACAATCCGCAAGCACATTCCGCATGAGCAAAACACAAAAAAAATTTAAAAAAGGAAAATATTGTTTTCCTTTTCTCTGAGGCCTCTCAGCTTCCCAGGAGAAAAATCCTGGGCAAAGGGATTTTTTCCCAGAGAATGTGATTGCCACACTGGGGTTTCCTTGCTGGCTCGGAGGGAACTTTCCAGGTGTGCCAGCTCCTTCCCAGGGCAGCTCCTGGTCCTTCCTGGCTGTTGGCATCCATGGGACAAAGTCCTTTGTCATCACAAGGGGTCCCCAGCTGGGTAATGATCAGCATTGACCCCATGATTCACAGAAGGCTGATCAATTCTCTCTTGATTTATATTATTATTAATCTTTATTATGTATTATTGTTATCTTTATTATGTATTCTTACTAATCTTTATTATGTATTATTATTAATCTTTATTGTGTATTCTTATTAATCTTTATTATGTATTATTAATCTGTATTAGATATTATTAATAATTATTTTATATTAAGAAACTCATTGCTTTTACAGCCAGTTATGATACAGGTGGACCTAACTGATCCTCCAACCCAAACCCCATCACCACTGGCGAATTAAGAAACCCCCCTCTGGTAAAATCCAGCGCATCCCAATCCCCGTAACACACTCCGCGTGTTCGCAGCACCCGGGGCAGCAAGAGAAGACGGGGATTGTTCCTCCTTCTTTTCTCTGGTCCTCTCACAGCCTTTTCTCAGGTGCAGCCTGGGACAGTTGTGCGGCTGCTGCCGCAGCCCTCGGGACACGCAGCTGCTGGAAAGAAGGGAGAGAACGGGCAGGAGCAGGGCACAGCCCCGGGCAGACACCCCGGAGCGTCCCCATCCCTCCCTGCAGCTCTGGACACGCTGGGGCTCAGCCCTCCCATGGAAAGGCACGGGGGACCCCCACAGGGACCCCCAACAACCCCCCCCAGGCCCAGCTGTGCTCAGGCTGGAAAGGCCCCAGTGCCCAGCTGTGCTTTCCTCCTCCTCCCCCTCCTCCTGCAGCCCTGCTCCAAGTCACGTACCAGCCCGTGCCACGCACCCCGTGCCAGGCACGGGCCAGCTCCCACCCTGGGGCCGCGGGGCACCCTCAAACTGCCGCCCCCACAAAGCTCTGCCACTGCTGAGCGGCCACCTGAGCACCCCACGGGGACAGACCCTCTGCTTCCAGGGGTTCCTGACCCTGAGAACCCCCCAGCGGTGCCATCCCAGGGAGTCCTGACCCCAAGAACCTCCCAGGGGCACAGACATCCCATCCTCAGGGGGTCCTGACCCCAAGAACCTCTCAGGGGCACAGACATCCCATCCTCAGGGGGTCCTGACCCCAGGCATTCCCCAGAGGTCTAGACATCCCCGTCCTGGGGCATCCTGAGCTCAAACATCCCCCAGGGACACAGAAATCCATATCCTGGGACACCCTGATCCCCAGCATCCCACAGGGACATGGACATCCCCATCCTGGGGCATCCTGAGCTCAAACATCCCCCAGAGACACCAACATCCCCATCTTGAGGCATCCTGAGCTCAAACATCCCCCAGAGACACAGAAATCCATATCCTGGGGCACCCTGATCCCCAGCATCCCACAGGGACATGGACATCCCCATCCTGGGGCATCCTGAGCTCAAACATCCCCCAGGGACACAGCAATCCATATCCTGGGGCACCCTGATCCCCAGCATCCCCCAGAGACACCAATATCCCTGTCCTGGGGCATCCTGAGCTCAAACATCCCCCAGGGACACCGACACCCCCTCCTGAGAGACTTCTGCCCATGAGAGCCCCTCGGGCAATGGACACCCCCCTTCTGAGAGTCCCCTGGCCCCGGTCACCCCCCAGGAGCACAGATGTCCCCTCCTAAGTCACTCACCACCACAGGAGGAAGGGAGACAGGGACATGTACACTCCAGGGTGGCCCCAGCTCTGCCCCCAGGATCCCCCAGGGAAGCACTGGGACTCCTCAGCACCCCTGGGTATCCCGAGTCCCCCCCTGGGCTGCAGGATCTGGAGCATCCCGCTGAGCCCTGCTGCCAGCTGAGAGAGAGGGGCCAGGCGCAATGGGGGACCCCAAAAGGCAGGAGGAGGAAGAGGGGGACAAGGCCAGGGAGGAAGGAATTGTTCACTGCCAGGGAGCCTCCAGTGCAGCCATGAGCACTGGGGGTCTTTTTGCAGCTCCTGGACATCCCAGGTGGAAAGAGGAGGTGGAAAGGAGGAGAGTGGGAGCAGCCAGGCAGTGAGGAAGCAGCTCTGGAGCAGATGCGCTGTGGGAATCAGGAGGAGGAAGATAAAGACACGCGGCATGGCCTCAGTGCCCGGGGCTCTGGAGACCCCAGATCAATTATTGAACCTCAGCACTCCCCGGGCTCCTTCGTGGCGTTGCAATCTCGGCTGCGAGAGGCAAAGCAGAGCCGGGCCAAGGAGCCAGACAGGATGTCTGGCCGGAGACGAGCCGGAAAGACGATGCCTTTGGGGACCCCCGAGCCGGGTCATCCCCCCGCCATCCCCCCGTCCAGGCACCAGGGGAAAACCCCGTCCCTGCCAGGGCTTGCTGGACCCCGCTTTGCTGCTCCCGCATACGGGGGGCGTGAGACCCCCAGCAGCTCCGGAAGGGTGGGGGCTGGAAGGAGCTCGGGGCCGGCTCTGGGTGGCCTTTGCCAGCAGAGGGGACTGTTGCTTGTCTTTCCAGCAGCGCTCGCCCGGAGCCTGTGCCGTGGGACAGCTCGGGAGGAGACATTCTTGTCCTCCTTGCCCTGGTGAGGACATAGCAGGGACCCTCCCGTGGGAAAAAAAATCACCGTCTCCCGGGAGAAAACGCTGGCAAGTCTCTGCCCGAGCGACATTTTCTTGCTCCTTTTGTTCACAAAAAACCCCCCGAGTTTGAAATCCTGAACCTCCGCCCCTCGCCAGAGCGCTGCCCTTCCCCCAGAGAAGTCATCTGGGGTAAATAAAGAGAGAAAATCCAAACTCCTAATCCCCAAATATCCGACCGTGGCTGCCTGACCGCGCGGGGGGAAGCTCTGACGGAAACCAAACTCGGAGCCGCCTCTTGCCAAGTTTCGGAGGCTGCCGGAGGAGCTGCTCCCGTTGGGCTCCCGGCTCAGCACATCTGGAGAGAGGGGAGACCGCAGCTGGCCGCAGCTGGCCACAGCTGGATGCGGTGCCCCGGGGAGGCAGCGGCTGAGCTGTGCTCCCCGAGCAGAGGCATTTCCGTACGGATGGATCCAGGGACCCGCCAGGAGATGTCCTCGGTGCAGCCAGCCCCTCCCCAGGGCTCTGAGACCCCCGGTGGGCTCCTCTGGGGCTCCTTGCCCCCAGGTTTCAGAGCGGCACGGGGCTGAGAAGCCACGGCCGAGGGATGCTGCGGCCAGGCTGGGCCTCTGCCAAGCGCCCTTGGACACCTCCCAAGCTCCTCGCCGAGCCCCAGGGCAGCCTCCGGCTCCCTGGCATGGCCCTCGGGCTTTAGGGAGGGCATTCCCAGCCCAGCCACGCCGGGAGAGGATCCAAGCCCTCAAGTGACCCTCCCGAAGTGGGAAGGAGCACCTTGCTCTTCCGCGGGGCCGTGAAATCGGAGCTCAGCGCCGAGCCCGCGTGGGCTGGAGCCGGCTCGGCCGCGCAAGGGTTAAATCCGGCTGCTCGTCCGGGTCTCGGGGGCCTCCCACTCGACAGCGCAGAGTATGAATAGCTGCGCTCCCCTCTGCTCCCAGGCACTCGCTTCCCTCCCCGCCTTCCCGCTCCGCCTCGCGTTCTCCCCGCGTCCTCGGCATCCCCCGGCAGCGCCCATGCTGAGCACCGAGAGCTTCGCGGGGCCGAGAGCCCTGGGAGAGGAATCGCTGCAGATGTGGGACCTCAACAAGCGGCTGGAGGCGTACCTGGCCCGCGTGAAGTTCCTGGAGGAGGAGAACGAGGTGCTGCGAGCTGAAATCCAGAGCGCCAAGGGCAGCCCGGCCGGGGACTCGTGGCGGGCGAAGTACGAGGAGGAGCTGCGAGCCCTGCGGGATGCGCTGGATGTCGCCTTCAGGGAGAAGTGCACGGCCGAGCTGGCCAGGGACAACCTCTACGAGGAGGTGCAGCAGGTGAAGAGCAGGTGCCAGAAGGAGCAGGCGGCCCGAGAAGAAGCTAAGAAGCAGCTGGCCTTGAGCAGGAAGGAGCTGGAGGAGGAGAGGAGAGCGCAGATCTGGCTGAAGGAGAGAGCTGTGCAGCTGGAGAAGGAGGTGGAAGCCTTGCTGGAGGTGCACGAGGAGGAGAAAGCGGGGCTGGACCAGGAGATCGCCACTTTCTCCCACAGCCTGGAGAGTTTCCGCTGCGCCCCGGTGGCTTTCCAGCCGGTGGAGGTGGAGGATTACTCCAAGAGACTCTCGGAGATCTGGAAA